>NC_067484.1:40973714-41122038 GCF_947179515.1 Apodemus sylvaticus | reverse complement strand
CCCAATCTCCCCAACACCCGCCTGAGGGGGACGTAGCTGCTGGTTTGGAGCACACCTCTCTGGCTCCAGCTGTGCTCCAGCTGTGCGGGCTTCTATCTACCCACGGTTAGCTACGGGAGAATCTCCAGTCCTTAAGGGACCGTCCCCGACCCTGGGGGGCTATCCAGATGCTTTCGGTTGTCCTCTCCTAGGTCATTCTGGGGAGAATGGAGCCATTACTGCTCCAGGTGTTCCTAATTACCCGCTTTGGGCTCTAGGGGAAAGTGACTCAGGTTTTATTCTTCCCCGCCCCATCCCCACCCCCACTCCCCACCCCACCCCCCACCCCACCCCCACACTCTGGCTGGCTTGCTTGCGTGCTCTCGCGATTATATGTGAGTTTGTGTATGGCGGTGTATATTTGATATAGACTTCTTTGGAACTTAACATGTAGCCTGAGCTGGCTGGCCTTAAACTCCTAGCAATTCTGGTCAGCCTCCCAAGTGGTAGGATTACAGATATGAGTCGCTACACCCTGCCCAGAGTTTATTTTTCTTTCAAGGGAGGAAAATATAGGCCACATGTGATGGTTAATCTTGGCTGTCACCTTGACTACGTCAGGAATCAACTATAGCCCAAGCATCTGGGCATACCTGTGAAGGATTTTTTTTTTTTTTTTTTGATTGGACATTTGTGTTGGGAGAACCCTCCATAAATCTAGGTAACACCATCTGGTGTGGGCTCATGTGGAAGACGAAAGCGCTTGCTTTTTGGCTGCTTGCCCCTGTTCTTTTTGGCAGGCTCATCTACGCTGTTGCTGGGGCATTCCTTCTCTGGTATTAGAACCTACTTCTTCAGAACTTCAATGTAGACTGGAGAGGAGCAAGTCTCTAGGAACCCTCAGGGCCTCCAGCTCCAGGGAACCGATAAGACATCCAGCCTTTTCTGTACGTGTGTTTGTTTGTGGCAAGCGGGTGGTGTATTTATATACTGACTACTACACACCATCAGGAGCTTTGCTGGGTGTGCAAAGGCCACGTACCTGAGTGTTCCTTCATCCCTTAGCTGGGCACCGAAGTGGGGGCGAGGGAGACTCTGGTCTCAGGTGCCTGGCTGGAGCCAACTGCCTCCAGCTGCTTGGGAACAGGGTCTTGGATCTCCTGTCCCTGCCTCATAGGGCTCTGCCTTCTGTGTCCTGGCCAAAGATATCCAGTCTTGAGGGCTGAACAAGTACATGGTTCTTGGCCTTTCTGTTATGAGACAGCCACTGCTGAACTACCCAGACAGCCTGTAAGCCACTCTAATAAGTCTTTCATATATATGGTGAATATGATATATTCCTTCTAGCCATTCTGTTATTCTATTCTATTCTATTCTATTCTATTCTATTCTATTCTATTCTATTCTATTCTATTCCATTCCATTCCATTCCATTCCATTCCATTCCATTCCATTCCATTCCATTCCATTCTATTCTATTCTATTCTATTTTTTGGTTTTTTTGGATTTGGTTTTTCTGAGACAAGGTTTCTCTGTATAACCCTGACTGTCCTGGAACTCACTCTGTAGACCAGGCTGGCCTCGAACTCAGAAATCTGCCTGCCTCTGCCTCCCAAGTGCTGGGATTAAAGGCATGCACCACCACTGCCTGGCTAAAAGGTTTTAATATACTTAGATAAAACTTTATTTGTAACTTCTACATTTTAAAGCATCAATGGTATTAAGGTCACAAAAAGAATTTACCTCCAAAAAAACCAACATTATAGGCTATTGCTATTGTCTTTGATTATCTTCTAGAGGTTGTAAATTGACTGTTCTCCCCATGCCCCTCCCCCCAAAAACTAACATTATAGTCCTTGTTAGCTATTGTCCTTGGTTATCTTCTAGAGGTTAAAGGTTGCCTGCCCTCCTCTCAAAAAACAACATTAGAAGCTATTGCTATTGTCTTTGGTTATCTTCTGGAGGATGAAGGTAATACCCTGTAGTTGAAGACACCATGCACTTTGGACACAGGATTCTGAGAATCAGAGCAGGATCTGACCAGAAGAAAACCTCCTCTCGGAGGAATGGTCTTAGTATGGAAGATGGTATACAAACTTTCAGAGGAACAGAAAAAGAAACCTACTGTGAGATTGTATCTCCTAGAAATGACAGAAAAGGGATCTAGAGAGATGGCTCAGTGGTTAAGAGCACTGACTATTCTTTCAGAGGACCTGGGTTCAATTCCCAGTTCCCACATGGCAACTTATAACTATCTGTGACTCTAGTTCCAGGGGGATCTGACACCCCCACAAAGACATACATTCAGGCAAAATACAATGCACATAAAATAAAAATAAATTATTAAAAAAATGAAAAAAGATTACAGAAAAGCTTTACGAAAGATACCTCAACAATATGGCTGTCTAACCAAGATCCGAACAAGTACAACACCTGTAGGCATGTGAACATGGACGGGACATCAAGGGGCCTTCCAAACAAGACAGTGAATGAATAAATGCATGCAAACAGGTATTAAAATTATAACAACCTCAGGATGTGTAGCATTGCTGAGAGTGAAACCCAGACTCTGTGCTTACCCTTGTATTGTTCAATCCTCTAGCCTTTGTCCAAACACAAACAAGTCACAAACACAAAGCAATGCAGACGTATTTCATGACTACGGTATGACTTGTGCAGTCAGCCACTTCTTTGCCTGTCAAGTTTTCTTTTCTTTGTGTAAAATTACCACACCATAAAATCAATTAGTCATTTTAAAATAGATGTTTGAGCTGGTCCTGATGGGGCACACCTTCTATACCCCAGCAGCCGGGAGGCAAAGACATGCAGATCTCTATCAGTTCAAGGCCAGCATGGTCTATCTAGTGAGTTTTAGGCCAGTCTGGTATACATAGTGAGACCCTATCTCAAAAACAAAAGCTGAGTTAAAGAAGTGTGGTGTGTGTCTGTGTGGGAAAATGGCTCAGTTAAGGGCCCTTGATGCTCTTGCAGAGGACCAGTGTTTTTGTTGTTAAAGATTTATTTATGTATGTTTATGTAAGTACACTGTAGCTGTCTTCTTTTTTTTTTTTTTAAAGATTTATTTATTTATTTTTATGTATATGAGTACCCTGTGTACAGATGGTTGTGAGCCACCACCATGTGGTTGCTGGGATTTGAACTCAGGACCTTTAGAAGAGCAGTCAGTGCTCTTAACCGCTGAGCCATCTCTCCAGCCCCCTGTAGCTGTCTTCTGACTCCACAAGAGGGAGTCAGATCTCATTATGGATGGTTGTGAGCCACCATGTGTTTGCTGGGATTTGAACTCAGGACCTTCGAAAGAGGAGTCAGTGCACTTAACCACTGAGCCATCTCTCCAGCATAGGCCTAAACCAGAGTCTTGTTCATGTACATGGGACAATGGGACAGTTTACAACCTATAGTTCCAGTTCCAGGGAACCTGACGTCCTCTTCTGTTTTCCTTGGGCATCTGCATATATATATATATATATATATATATATATATATATATATATATATATGTATATGTATATATGTATGTATGTGCATGTGCATGTGCATGTGTATGTGTATGTGTATGTGTATATGTATATCAATAATACAACAATATGCCAGGCATGGCAGCACATACATTTAATCCCAGGACTGAGGAGGCAGAGGCAAGTGAATCTTAGTGAGTTCGAGGCCAGCCTGGTCTACAGTTTCAAGACAGCCAGGGCTACACAACAAACCCTGACTCAAAAAAAAAAAAAAAAAAAAATCAACCGAATAAACAAACTAAAAACCAAAAAGCATATACTACAAGCCAGTGTGGCAGTTCAAGCTTGTAATACCCCGGCACCTGGGAGATGGATGAAGAGTATCCATTGCTATCTTTTGCTTCATAAACTGCCTTAAAGCACCAATAAATAAGTAAACAAATAAACAAAAGCTTAATTAAAGCATACATTTCCGTAACACTTGCCATTCTAGCTATTTCAATATTACAACCAGGAAACTCTTACATGTGAAATTCCATTGGCCCCTTTCCCATGCAAGCCCCAGATAACGAGTTATTTTCAGAGCATGATGCATAGAAGCGTCTGTGAAGTAGGGATGTGTGTAGCTCCCTCTGCCTTCCCAGACAGTCCTGGGGAGGAGAAGAACCGAGTTAACTCCTCAGTGACTACTCCCAAAGACAGCAAGGAAGTCAGGCCTTCAAAGGCACTGTTTCCCGACTGGATTCCTGTTGTTTTCCCCTGTTGGCTGCCTGCCAAGTCTTCTGCGCTCTACAGATTTACAGACTGTCGGAGCTCAGCCTTCAGCTTCACAGCACAAGGCTTGCAAGCTCAATTTCCAACACTAGGGCGAAAGGAGAGAAGAGGGAGGGAAAGAAGGCAGAAGGAGTCGATACAAAAGTCTGCTCTTTGATTGATGTTTGCTGTGGTTTAAGTCAGTGATTCTCAGCTTTCCTAATGCTGCAACCCTTTAATATGGTTCCTCATGTGCGGTGACCCCTGAAATCATAAAATCATTTTTTGTTACTACTTCATAACTGTAATTCTGCTATCGTTATGAATCGTAAAACAAATATCTGTTTTTTTAGTGGTTGAGACCCACAGGTTGAGAACCTTTGAGAACTTCCAGTTTAAGTGCTACACCCTGCTGCCCCACCACTCCCCAACTTCAACCCTGTCCAGATTGAGCTGGAAAGTTATTAATTTGATACCTGTGTCAGTGGGCGTGATGGCCCCAATCCCAGCACTCGGGAATGTCAGATCCTATAATAAGTGGAGACAAATCTCACTTAGAACTGGCTGCTCTGTCCAGCCCTTCTCACCCCTCCAGTATCTTAACTGTCTCCAGCCCAGAGGCTGGGCTGGGCTTCCATTCTCCCCGCTTCTAGCTCAGCCATTTTACTATGCACCCTCTGGGCTCTTGGTGCCCTCTTGACCCCCTCTCTCTTCACTTGCTCTACCTCTCTCTCCGCTCATGGTTTGGTTCACACTGGACTCTTCCAGGTGCGCTGGCTGTTCTCTCCCTCACACCTACCATAAAAATCTTCTTTTTCTCAGACAGTGGTGGCACACATCACTAATCCTAGACAGGCACATCTTTGTGAGTTCAAGGCCAGCCTGGTCTCAGAGTGAGTTTGAGGATATCCAGTGCCACACAGAGAAACCCTGTCTTAAAAACAGCTGGGCAGTGGTGGCGCACGCCTTTAATCTCAGCACTTGGAACGCAGAAGCAGGTGGATTTCTGAGTTTGAGGCCAACCTGGTCTACAGAGTGAGTTCTAGGACAGCCAGGGCTACACAGAGAAACCCTGTCTCGGAAAACAAAACAAAACAACAACAAAAAAGAAAAACAAACAACCCGTCTTCTGAACCACACCTAGGGGTGGTCATACCCTTGTTTTCACCCATCCCCCATCCCTAGTTCATATGTAGAATTGTAAATCCCTAGCGCAGCAGTACTGAGAGGTGGGTTCCAGTGGGCGGTGTTTGCATGGTGGCAGCAAACCTTTAAAAATGGCGTCATGCTTTTCCCGCAGGAATGGTTAGCTGAACCATGAGTTCTCCCTCCTCTGCTGTCTGTCCTACTTCCTGTCATGGGTTGAAACAGCACAAAGCCCTCTCCAGATGCTGGTGCTATACTCTTGGCCTTTCCAGACTCTAGATCTGAAAGGATAGAAAATACAGCCTAACTCTAATGACCCCAAGAAATCAGAAGTTTAAAATGCCATCTCGCTTTGTTAGAAACTAGGTAAAAGGTCACATTCCAGAGCCGGCCCTTTGTTTAGACCTAGCAGAAAAGCCTTGAATAGGTGATCCTGGCCCCATAGGGTAACTGGAAATGGGCTAAGCTTATCTTGCTTCTTGTAAACTTACGCCATTACCCCTACGCAGGAGTTCATGCCGCTGTAGACATTATAGGAAACTAATTGGTTCACTGAGCACGGGCTCCGATAATTTAAACTGATTGGCCTAAAAACTATGGAGTGGTACAAATCAATTGGCTCGCATTTCGCGGGCTCTCCATGCTAAGAAATGATTGGTTTGTGATTCGAGGGCTCTGTTGTAAACTTATAAAAGCTGTCCAATTCGGCACTTGGGGTCCATAGTCCTCTAACCCTGCCTGGTGCGTGGCTATGGAACCCAGAATTCTAGAATAAAGAAATCCTCATGCTATTGCATCAAGACCGTTTCTCGCAAGTGATTTGGGTGTTGCCTTCCGGGGCGTGGGGTGCTGGGGCACCCTTGGTTTTTGGGGGTCTTACAGAGCCATGTGCCAAAATTAACATTTTCCTTTAGACATGTCATTCTCAGATATTCTGTTATAGCAACAGAAAGGAGACTAAGACAATGTTAGTATTTTATGCGCATATGGGCTTCAAGCAAAAGAAGTAGAAACTGAAAGAACCAGGAAGACCCAGGAGTTTATGTGTCATTTTAACAAGGAGAAAGGGGCTTGGGCTTCTAGAAGCTGTTATGTATGAAGAAGTGCATAAAATGCATAGTAGATTTGGGTGCTTAGTAAGTGCTGTGCACATGAAAGTCAATCTTTTCTTCCTAGTAAAGGTGAGGAGAATGTGTTTACAAAGGGGATTTTGTGACCCGCTTTTGGGCCAAAGGAACATGGGTGACATTTCCCTGGGTTGTTTTTTTATGGCCTTTAGTTCAAAATATTCTTTATGCTAAAGTGGCACTGTTTGTTGTGGTATATTCTGGTGTCCCTTTAATAGACAGAGGATCTTGTCTTAGTTGCAAAAGGAAAGAGGGGAAACCCTAGTAGACTGCCTGACGATTTTGGTTTGACTCATCAGCCAACTGAAAAGAATAAGGTGTCTTTTTAAGAGCTGTGTTAGGAACTGGGTGGTGGCTCACGCCTTTAATCCCAGCACTTGGGAGGCAGAGGCAGGTGGATTTCTGAGTTCGAGGCCAGCATGGTCTACAAAGTGAGTTCCAGGACAGCCAGGGCTATACAGAGAAACCCTGTCTTGGAAAAAAAAAAAAAAAAACAAATCCAAAAAACAAAAAAAACAAAGAGCTGTGTTAGGGGCAGTCCCCAAGGTTAAAGGGCTCCACTCCCAGTCAGAGGGCCCCACCCTTACCGTCAGAGGGCTCCATTTCCAGATAAGAGAGTCCCATGCTCGGTGGATCTTCCTGAAACTTACTGGGTGAGATTTTCCTCTCCTTTGGGGATACATTCCTGATTCCAAGCACAAAGTCCCTGGGTTTTTAGTTTTTGGTTTTTGTTTTGCTTTTGCATCATTTTTGTTTGCTTTGATTCTTTGTATATTAGTCTTCACAATGCAGCCAAAGGTTCTCTATTTTCAGGATATATTAGTGTTTGCCCAACATAGTACATTTTCTTGATTTGATGGATATATATTAAGGTGGCTTTTTGTTTGTTTTGTTTCTTTTTGTCTTCTTTGAAACGGGTTCATGTCTCACAGAGGCCAGGCTGGCTTTGACCTAGTATGGATCCTCTCAGCTCCACTGTTCATGTATGGGGATTCCAAGTGTGTACCACATGACAGATTAAGATAAACTTTGTGTGTGTGCACACGCGAGCACACTCGCGCGCAAAATAATATATGTGTACCGTTGTATGGAAGCTGAGACCACCTGCCTAACTCAGTAGCTCACCACCTTGGCTTGTGTTGTGTTTGAGACAGGGTCTCGCAAGGCACCTAGAGCCCACTGATTAGACTAGATTAGACTGGCTGGCTGGCGAGCTCTCTCCACTTTTCCTAGAATATATCTGACTTTGCCTCCTCAGAGCTGGGGTTACAGAGGCACACCGCTGCCCTTCACTGTCATGTGGCTCCTAGGACACGGGAACTCCTGTCATGATTATGTAGCAAAGTGCTATATCAACAGAGCTGCCTTCCCAGCTTCCTGGGACAGACTTCAAGCCTCTTCTCCATGCATGAACATAGTCAACTTTGTGTCACAGTTAAAGTTTAAGTTTATGTGACTTTCATTGTCTCTGAGAACAAAAATTCTATAGGGAAATACAGAAGATATGTTGATTTGAAAAATATATATTGACTCTCTGGATAGCAGGACAGCGGGATTGTCCATTTCAGCCGACACTGAGACTCAATTATTGGAACTATCTCGAAGACCTCTAAGTGATGCTTGAATCTCTTATTTAGCTGGCCTGGGCGGTGGTGGCAGCACGCCTTTAATCCTAGCACTTGTGAGGCAGAGGCAGGTGGATTTCTGAGTTCGAGGCCAACCTGATCTACAGAGTGAGTTCCAGGCCAGCCAGGGCTATACAGAGAAACACTGTCTCAACAAAACAAAACAAACAAAACAAACAAACAAACAAACAAACAAACAAAAAACTCCTCTCATTTAGAACTGGAGGAGTGTGGCCTTCTAAGATTTCTTTTACAAGGTACAGGAGAGGTGGCTCAGTCAGTGTGCTTGCCCAACGAGCACAAAGCCCTGAGTTTGAGTCACAGCATCAAATAAACCAGATGTAGTGGTGCAGGCTTACAGTCTCAGTATTGAGAGATGGACGCAGAAGGGCAAAAGGTTCAAAGTGAACTAGGCTGGTGGTGTACGCCCTTAATCAGGGAGGCAGGGACAGGCAGATCTCGGCCAGGCTGGTCTACATTGTGAGTTCTTGCCTAGCAAGAACTCTTCAGAGTTCTTATAAACAATTATAAGGTCTTATAAACTTGTATAAGCTCTTGGAAACAAACAACAAAAAAAAATTAGTGTGCCAGTGGCATTCAGTTACAGGATAGTGTAATTAGCTACAGACTCATCCAAATCTCTACTATCCTTGTATCCAACCGGCCCCCAGTTTTAGATCATTTTGTTGGAGATCTGTCTTAGGATTTTATTATTATAACACCATGACCAAAAGGCAAGTTGGGGACGGAAGGGTTTATTTAGTTCGAACTTCCAGATCATAGTCCATCACCAGAGGAAGTCAGGACAGGCAGGGCTGGAACCTGGAGGCAGGAGCTGATGCGGAGGCCATGGAGGGTGCTGTTTACTGGCCTGCTTCCCATGGCTTGCTCAGCCTGTTTTCTTAAATAACCCTGGACAGCTAGCTCAGAGGTAGAACCATCTACAACGGGCTGGGCCTTCCCCATTGATCACTAATTGAGAAAATACCCTACAGTTGGGTCTCATGGACACATTTTCTCAGTTGAGATTCCTTTCTCTGTGATGATTCTAGCTTGTGTCAGGTTGACACAGAAAACCAGCCAGTCCAGGACCACCGGAGATATTGTCCGTGATGCTCATCTACCCCTAATGGAGACTGTTGGGAGCCAGTGACCAGCACTGCCATATCTGGAGTGGGCTGGGGGAGGGCAGAAACTTTAATGACAGAGACCCTGAAAAAGCAGTCAGCAGAGGTTTCTGAGAGTCCAGTTCAGTTGGAGACAAACTCTGAACGTCAGACAAAACCGAAAGGTTGGTTTCATCTGAACGTTAGAATTAGGGACTTAAAGGATGCTGCCTGCTCCAGTCTGGGCAATTAGCATCTAGTACATTCTTCAAGAGCCTATGAGCACAGAGCCGTTGTAGCAAGCCGTTGTAGACTGTGGCAAGACAGGACACCGCCTGCTCTAGGAATGGTTTTGCTCCATTTCCTCCTGTTTAAAGTTTTGCTTTGTTTAACGTTCCTGGCACATAGTGACTTAGGACTTTTACTTCCTGCATAGGTAGGCAAGAGCGTTCATGCTTGATGACTAAGTCCAAGAAGACTCAGTTGACTCTGAGGAGTCGAATAGTGGGGCTGGGCAGTTGGCTCAGCAGTTAGGAGTGGCCCCATTCAGACCCTTCAGAGGCAGGCAGATTTCTGAGTTCAAGACCAGCCTGATCTACAGAGTGAGGTCCAGGACAGCCAGAGCTATACAGGGAAACCCTATCTCAACAACAACAACAACAACAAACAAACAAACAAAACAACAACAACAACAAAGAAAGAGTGGGGGACCCAGGTTTGAGTCCTGGACCCCACATGGTGGCTTACAACTCCAATAGCAGGGAATCGGACTCTCCTTTTCTGACCTCTGAGGGCATCAGGCACACACGTGGCACACAAACATATGTGCAAGCACTCATACACACAGAATAATAAAGTAAATCTTAAAAAAAAAAAAAAGGTGAATGGCCTGATAGTGATAATTCACAGTCTCCTGAGAAGTGCTTGGCTTTTCCTCAACCCAGACCAAACAATAAGAAACCTTTAGGCTAACAGGCCTAGTGTTTCTCTGTGAATTCCTTAGCTTTCTTCTTTTTTCCCGTTATTTCCTGTTTGTTTTGAGACAGGGTCTAACTCTGTAGTCCAGGATGCTCTGGGACTTTTCTGCTTAGCGCAGGCTGGTCTTTTTTTTTTTTTTCCTTCTTCCTTCTCTAAGTGTCTGTGGGGGGGGGGGAGGGAGGCGCCTACATGCCATTGTCCATATATGGAAGTCAGGGGACAACTTCCAGGAGTCACTGGACAGACTGGAAATTCTCTCTCAGGAATGCAGAAGGGGTCAGTCCGCACACCTGCTGTGTCACCAGTCTACAAGGCAGCAGCAGGAAGAGCACTGCCCCGGACCAGCCGCTGGGTTCCTAGTGTTTGCTGAAGCTCTGAGATGCAGACAGGAAGACTGAGATGAGCTTCCTGTCTAGGTGATAACGTTTCTCCACTCCCAGAGAACACAGAGAGCAGTTTCTCCTTTTTCTTTCTTTGTTTGTTTTTTGTTTTTGTTTCTGTTTTTTTGGATTTTTTTTTTCCAGACAGGGTTTCTCTGTATAGCCCTGGCTGTCCTGGAACTCACTCTGTAGACCAGGCTGGCCTCGAACTCAGAAATCTGCCTGCCTCTGCCTCCCAGAGTGCTGGGATTACAGGTGTGCACCACCACCGCCTGGCAGTTTCTCCTTTTTCAAGGCCTTAATATTTTTGAGACTCTTAGAACTCTTTACTCCAGACTGACAAACATTAAACATTTTTGTCAGTATATATTAATTCTACAAAATAATTGGTTTCATTGTACATTATTTTAATGTACATTGTACGTGTATGTATGTATGTATGTATGCATATGACATGGTTGGGTCCTATTCACCTCTTTCTTCTCTTATTTCCTCTCTTCAGTTCTTTTTCTTGGTTTTTGTTTGTTTGTTTGCTTGTTTGTTTGTTGTTGTTTGGGTTTTTTTGAGATTGGATTTCTCTGTGTAGCCCTGACTACACAAGAACTCACTTTGTAGCCTAGTGATTTTTGGTTCTGTTTTGTTTTTACAATATGTAAAAATTTTTTGTTTTCTCTTTCTTAATGAACATCTGCCTGTCTGTCTGTCACTCTCTCTGTGTCTCTCTCCCCTCTCCATCACTCTTCCCCCTCTTTCTTTGTTGTTCTAGTTTTTCCATTTACTTGTTTGAGCATGGAACCCAGGCTGGCCTTGAACTTGCTAGGTTGCTAAGTCTTCTGCTTCCCCGGCCTCAATTTCCCAGAGAGTAGGCATGTATCACCTTTTCTGCCTTCGTGCCTCCTCGAGTCACATATGGGCGAAAACTTAGGACCTTGCCATTCTGAGTCTGGCTTATCTTGCTTTATGTGCATGGTCCCCACTTCCAGCTTTTCTCCTTCAGACAAAGTGATTTCACCCTCCTTCATAACTGAGTAATGTTGCATATATTTGCTTTAGCCACTGGATGGTGGAGACAAGGGCCTAACCCTGTAGGTCAGGATTCTCCAGAACTGCATAGCTCAGGTTTCGGCTTTAGCCATTAGTTCATTGGTTGATGGGCACCAGGCTGATTCCTTTGGTTGATGGTGAGCAGGGCCATGATAAATAAGGTGTGAAGGCATCCATATTGCTTTCTGGATTGGAGATGGTTGTGAGCCACCATGTGGTTGCTGGGATTTGAATTCAGGACCTCTGGGAGAGCAGTCGGTGCTCTTAACAGCTGAGCCATCTCTACAATCCCAACCCACATCTTTCTAATGCTCTTCCCTTTGTTTTTCTTTTTCTATTAATTAATAAATAAATTAATTAACTAATCAATTAATTAATTAATTAATCTTTTTGAGATAGGGTTTCTCTATAATCCTGACTGTCCTGTAATTTACTCTGTAGATCAGACTGGCCTCCAACTCAAAGATCCACCTGGCTCTGCCTCCCTTAGGCTAGGACTAAAGGTATGTGCCGCCAACCACACCAGGCCTTAAATGGTAGTTTAGATGAAAATTGACCCCTCCCCCCCCAAGCCCATAGGAAGTGGCACTATTAGAAGTTGTAGCCTTGTTGGAGAAAACATGTCACTGGGAGGTGGGTTTTATGGTTTCAGAAGTTCAAGGCAGGTCCAATGTTGCTCTCTCTTCCAGTTGCCTCCTGACCTGAAACTCCCATCTCCATCTCCAGCACCATGTCTGCCTGCACACTGCCATGCTTCCCACCATGATGATGATGGACTGAACCTCTGAACTGTAAACTATCCCCAATTAAATGTTTTCCTTTTTAAGAGTTGTCATAGCCAGGCGGTGGTGGCACATGCCTTTAATCCCAGCACTCTGGGAGACAGAGGCAGGGGGATTTCTGAGTTCGAGGCCAGCCTGGTCTAGAAAGTGAGTTCAGGACAGCCAGGGCTACACAGAGAAACCCTGTCTCAGGGGAAAAAAAAAAGAATTGTCATGATCATGGTGTCTCTTTACAGCAATAATAATCCTAACTAAGACACCTTGTTTTTATTTTTGAGACAAGGTCTCACTATGTCGCTCTGACTGACCTGGAATTCACTGTGTAGAGCAGGCTGGTCTCTAACTCACAGAGCTCCTCAAATCTCATCCTCCTAAGTGCTGTAATGAGACAGCGCTGCCACACCCAAGCCCACTCAGCAATTCTTGCTATTATTTTCTAGGTAGCAGAGTCCTAATTGGACAAGTGAGTGTCAAAGCTTGAAACTTGAAGGGCTTCCCTTATGGTTTCTTTCTGTGCATATATTTGTGTTGGTTTGTATATGTATGCTGGTGAATGTGGAGGTCAGAGAACAACTTATGGGAACAGGATCTGGCCTGGTTGTGAGTGAGTACTGAATTTGTGTGTGTATTGGGGGTGAGGGTAGGGTCTGGAGGAGAGAAAGCCTTCCTCAGAGTCTTAGGTGGGGCTCCTTAATGAAGCAGCTCTCTAGATGATCCTTGCGTGTTCATATTGCTTTTTTTTTTTTTTTTTTTTTTTGGTGGTGGATGTGAATGCATACACTTTATTTGGGGTGAACTGGGGATTATATACTTCTTAGAGGAAAGAATACCCAGGAAGGGAAGATCATTGGCTGAAGGCGCAAGGCTATCTAGATACTTCATCATCATGGAGAAGAACTCCGGGTAAATGCTTGACTGAGTACCCATGGTCCTCAGTGGGGTGCCATGGTTACTTGTTCCAGAGCAGGTACTGAGACACGCAGGGAATGGTTCCACTTGTGCAGTTAAATCTCAGATTTCCAGGTTGTGCCTGTCTGGTAGCACGGTCCCACATACCCTACAAGTCACTCTTCTCCTTTGCCTGTGTGAGTGCTGGGAACCTAACTGAGGTCTCTAGGCTAGGCAGTCAGCGCCTTGCTTTACCTGCGGGGTCACCACACCTGTCCTGCTGTCGTAGTTTTACAGATTCAGGTGTCTTTGATCCATCTTCAGAGTCAACTTTTGCAACTCAAATTTGGGCTTCATTCTTCCATATATAGGTGTCTAGTTTTTCCAGTGCAAAATGTATTTAAGGTTTCATATGGAAAATTTTTAAAAAAGAAGACACTATCTCATGAGCTATTCTCCTTATCATTTGATCAATTGCAATTTTTTAAAAAAATTATTTACTTATTTTAATGTATATGAGTACACTGTAGCTGTACAGATGGTTGCGAGTTGTCATGTGGTTGCTGGGAATTGAACTCAGGACCTCTGCTCCCTCTACCCCCACTTGCTCTAGCCTAGAGATTTATTTATTATTATATGTAAGTACACTGTAGCTGTCTTCAGACACACCAGAAGAGGGCGTCAGGTCTCATTAGGGATAGTTGTGAGTCACCATGTGGTTGCTGGGATTTGAATTCAGGACCTTCAGGAGAGCAGTGAGCGCTCTGCTCTTACCCTCTGAGCCATCTCACCAGTTCCAACTGCAATTTTTAAAAGTAGCTTTAAAAATAAACTCTTGCACAGTTTTATTACTGAGAATTGTAGTAAGTACTTATTCCAGTCTCTCTGACAACTTCAGTCCGAAGACCATGACAACACATTGGTCACTCCATAGGTCCCCCAAAGGAAAACAAAATATAAAATATACAAAGAAAGGAAAGATAAACAAAATAAAACAAAACAAAACCACCACCACCACCACCAACAACAACAACAAAACCCTTCCTGGTTAGGCATGGTAGATTATGCCTGTAATTCTAGCACTCAGGAGACAAAGGCAGGAAGACTGGAGTTTAAGGTCACGCTTAGCTATATGGCAAATTCAAAGCCAGCCTTGGTGACATGAGACTTTGTCTTAAAAAAAAGTAAAAAATTGGAGCTGGAGAGATGGCTCAGTGGTTAAGAGCACTGGCAGCTCTTCCAGAGGTCCTGAGTTCAAATCCCAGCAACCACATGGTGGCTCACAATCATCTATCTGCAATGGGATCCAATGCCCTCTTCTGGTGTGTCTGAAGACAGTTCTAGTGTACTCACATACATAAAATAAATAAATAAATAAACAAACAAAAAAAAACCCCAAAAAACAAAAAAACAAAAACAAAAAAAAAGTAAAAAATTAACAAAGGAAACTCACTCAAATAAAGTTTATGAGTTTTCATTTCTTCTGTCAGAATGAAATCGTGGACACCTGGGCCCAGTGTTCTCATCATGGGCTGCAGTGTTCCCCAGAGCCCAGCGTTGGGCTGGTCCATCTGCCCCACTCTCCCAGGTTGTCTAAGGAAGCAAGCCTAGGCTCTCGGCTACCTCTGAAGCACCACGTGCCACCATCCTCTCCGCCATGACGATAATGGACTAAACCTCTGAACTATAAGCCAGTCCTAGGAAATATTTTCCTTTTTAGGAGTCACTGTGGTCATGGTGTCTCTTCACAGCAACAAAACTAAAGCAGTGCTTAAGAGATCTATAAAACAAAAACGCCTCTAACCTATAAACCCTACTTACCAAAGGGCAGAAAACTTCATGGACTTCTGTGAGCAATCATGTGTTTTCACTCCCCTACACACACACACACCCCGGAAGTGGGTGTCAGATCTCATCAAAGATGGTTGTGAGCTACCCTGTGGGTACTGGGATTTGAACTCAGGACCTTTGGACAAGCAGTCAGTGCTCTTAACTGCTGAGCCATCTCACCGGCCCCGTGCTTTCATTTTTGTGAACAATGTTGGTTTTCCCAACTTCACAGGATGTGCTTGATCACGTAGATGGGACGTATGTAGGCAGGAAGTATGCCAGGATATATGCTTGCCTCTGATTGGATGAAGATAGGAAGTATGTAGCCTTGTGGGTTTTGCCTTTATAATCACTGGACTAATGCAATTCACAGACATTCCCTGGGAATCCTATACGGACCTGGCCAGTGACCTGGATTTAATAAAGCTTGCTTCAAATTTGGCTCAAAAATTGTGGTAGTGGTCTTATTCTCTTCCAGTGAGACTGACTATATAAATATAAATATTTAGATGCAATATAACTTTGGGTTCATATTGATTTAGCTACACAACAGTAGTAAAGTTCCTCCTCCCCAGGGCCTACAAACTTCTCAACCATGAAATATGGACTAGGTTTAAGTATCATGCATAGGTCCCTTCCTATAGAACAGGAAAATCCAGTCAGAGCACAGTTGATTATTGCCATAGCACTTGGGCCTTTATTGCACCGGGGACACATCTCGTCTAGCAGGTTAGGATTTTAGTTCATAGGATTCCCAGCTGGCTAAGATGACTGATGCTTTTCCTCCTCCTGTGTCCTGTACAACACCTTCTGGGATCATGAATGCTAGCTAGCAGGAAGGGAGATTTCCATTCTCACTCTAGCTAGATTTATGACAAGAGATCTGTGCTGCCATGCCTGTTTTATCTGGTGCTGAGGGTAAAACCCAGGGTTTACTGCATGCTGGACAAGCACTCCACCAACTGAGCTACAACCCCAGCTACCACACTGGCTCTTCTGATCTCTTCCTTTGTGGTCAAAAAATATCTAAGTACCGTGTCTGCAATCGTCGTTTTGAAATGAGTTTGACTTGTGCTGAAGGAGGTGCCCAAGCTAGGGCATAAGAAAGCGGAAGGAAGCATTTTGGGTGAACCCTGAGAACTTGCAGGAACCAGATACATGTTGATAAGTAGAAAAGACATTCCAAGAATACGGAACAGCTGAATAAATCACATGAAAATAGGTGTGACAGGGCAAATTCAGGTACTGGTCCAGAAGTGAAGACTCAGTGCAGGGTGTGTACATCTGTGGAATTTGGTGGCTGTGGGCTGTGTTGCAGCTCAGACCTTCAGTGGAAGCTGAATCAGTTGAGAGCTTTCAAGCATGTTGTCTCATGGGTGAGTGGGTCTGCAGCCATCGTCTTTTTTTTTTTTTTTTTTGACTTTTTTTTTTTTTTTTTTTTCCGAGACAGGGTTTCTTCTGTATAGCCCTGGCTGTCCTGGAACTCACTCTGTAGACCAGGCTGGCCTCGAACTCAGAAATCCACCTGCCTCTGCTTCCCAGAGTGCTGGGATTACAGGTGTGCGCCACCACTGACCTGCTTTTTTTTTTTTTCATCATCTTCTTATGTGAGTTTCACAGACTTTTTTTTAAAAGAATTATTTATTTATTATATGTGAGTACACTGTACCTGTCTTCAGATACACCAGAAGACGGAGTCAGATCTCATTATGAATGGCTGTGAGCCACTATGTGGTTGTGGGGAATTGAACTCAGGACCTTCAGAAGAGCAGTCACTGCTCGTAACCGCTGAGCTACCTCTCTAGCCTCCAATTTTTAAAAAATTTTTTTAAATTTTTTTGGTTTTTTGGATTTTTTTTTTTTCCCGAGACAGGGTTTCTCTGTATAGCCCTGGCTGTCCTGAGACTCACTCTGTAGACCAGGCTGGCCTTGAACTCAGAAATCCGCCTGCCTCTGCCTCCCAGAGTTCTGGGATTGCAGGCGTGTGCCACCACTGCCTAGCTAATTTTTTTTTAAAAATTAAGTTGTCTTAGTTAGGGTTTTACTGCTGTGAACAGACACCATGACCAAGGCAAATGTTATAAAGGACAACATTTAATTGGGGCTGGCTTACAGGTTCAGAGGTTCAGTCCGTTATCATCAAGGTGGGAACATGGCAGCGTCCAGGCAGGCATGGTGCAGGAGGAGCTGAGAGTTCTACATCTTCTTCTGAAGGGCGCTAGGAGAAGACTGGCTTCCAAGCAGCCAGGATAAGGGTGTTAAAACCCACTGAGACACACCCGCTCCAACAAGGCCACACCTACTCCAACAAGGCCACTCCTCTGCTTAGTGCCGCCTACTGGGCTGAGCATATTCAGAACACCCACCTAAGTCATCTTTGGCCAGGTGCTGCTCTCTTTCACTTGATGATTCTTTACTTCCGTCTGGCCACGCTGCCACATTCCAGGTAAGCATGTGCTGCTTGGTGTTTTGTCTGGGATAAACTACTTAAGGGAAGAAGGGTTTGTTTTGGGTCACGGATTTAAAGGTTGCGGTCCTTGGTCACTTGGCTCTGTTGTGTCTGGGCTCATGTGTGTCGAGACCGAAGACTATTGTACAGGAGAGCACAGTGTATTTCACCTCATGGCAGATAGGAGGAGAGGTGAGGGTGGCGGACTAGAGACGTGATAAGCCCTTTAAGGGTCACATCCGGTGACTGCTTCCTTCACCTAGGCCCCGCCTCCATACTCCACGTAGCTACTGTCTCCGTGTTCTACAGTTCTGAAGAGACACCACCATCATGGCAACTCTTACAAAGGAAAGCATTTATTTGGTGCTTGCTTAGCGTTTCAGACGTTTGGTCCATTATCATGGGGGGAAGCGCTGTGGCACGGAGGCAGTCACGGTAACGGAGACATAGTTGAGAAGTTCTACATCCAGATCTGCAGACGGCAGGAGAGAGCAGGCTCTGGGCTTGGGAGGGGCTTTTTGAAAACTCAGAACCCACCCCCAGTGACACACTTCATCCAGCAAGACCACACTACCTCTTAATCCTTTCAAACACTGTCATTCACTCCCTGGTGACCGAGTATTTGAATCTCTGAGCCTATGGGGGCCATTCTCATTCAAACCACCACAGCTACAAACGCCTTAATGAGCCAGGCGGTGGTGGCACACATTGGTAATCCCAGCACTCTGGGAGGCAGAGGCAGGTGGATTTCTGAGTTCGAGGCCAACCTGGTCTACAGAGTGAGTTCTACGACAGCCAGGGCTACACAGAGAAACCCTGTCTCAAAAAAAAAAAAAAAAAAAACCAAAAAAACCAAACAAACAAACACTCCTTAATGAAATTAGTGCTCTCATGACCTAGTAACCTTTCAATAATGCCAGGAAGATACCTGATATTAAATACCTGGATACTTTATGTCAAAATCGCAACACATGTTTGTCTCCTCTAGTTTGATTTTGTTTGGCTGAGACAAGGTCTGGTACAGCTGAGGCTGTCCTTGAACCTGCTATGTAGCCGGTGATAACCTTAACTTCTGATTCCATTGCCTCTGTCTTTTGAGGTATGCACTAACACGTACTTAGTTTTATGGTGTGCAGGGACTTGAACCCAGGGCTTCGTGCATCCTTAGCAAGCTCCCCACTAACTGAACCACATCTTCAGGCCCATTTTTCCTTTGTGTTAATGTCTGATGCATTATTCCGAACCTTGAGCCAATGGCGGTTCTATTGTACTTGATATATACAGTTAATGCATTAGGAAGAGAAAGTGACTAAGTCTAGTAGACAACAGGAACAATTTCTCAGCCCCTCAAAAGAGGAACTACTTAGCACCAAATGTTTAGAAGAGTTTGTTGTTGTTGTTTGTTTGTTTGTTTTATTTTTTTAAAGACAGGGTCTTGCTTTATAGCCCTGGCTGGCCTTGAACTCACAGATATCTATCTGCCTCCTGCGTGGTGGGATTAAAGGCATGTACTACTACACCTGACCAACTCATTTTCTTTTCAAGCATAACATAATATTAAATTTTTTGGAGACAGGGGCTCACTCTGTAGCCTAGGTTTGCCTTGAGCTTACTGTGTGGCCGAGGCTAGCCTGGAACTTGCTATCCTTCTGTCTCTGTCTCCTAAGTGCTAGTATAAGTGCATTAGACTGCACTGGTTACTGTTCTATTGCTGTGATAATGCTGTGAGGAAGGCAGCTGATAGAAGGAAGAGTTTATTTGGGATAATGGTTCCAGAGGTTTAGAGTCCATGATGGTGGATCAGAGGCAGCAGGCAGCAGGCCTCAGCAGTTGAGGGCTCAAATCTTGAACTGGAAGCACACATTGGAGAGATGGCTCAGCTGTTAGAAGCACTGACTGCTCTTCTGAAGGTCCTGAGTTCAAATCCCAACCACCACATGGTGGCTCACAACCATTCATAATGAGATCTGACACCCTCTTCTGGTGTGTAGGAAGACCGCTACAGTGTACTTACATATAACAATAAATAAATCTTGCTGGGCGGTGGTGGCACACGCCTTTAATCCCAGCACTTGGGAGGCAGAAGCAGAGACAGGAGGATTTCTGAGTTCGAGGCCAGCCTGGTCTACAGAGTGAGTTCCAGGACAGCCAAGGCTATACAGAGAAACCCTGTCTCGGGAAAAAAAAAAAAAAAAGAAAAAAGAAAAAAAGAAAAAAAATCTAAAATGTATGTAAAGTAAAGGTAGTATTGTATGCTTTTAATCCCAGCACTTAGGAGGCAGAGGCAGGTGGATTTCTTTGAGTTCGAAGCTAGCCTCGTCTACACAAAAAGTTCCAGGAGAGACAGGGCTACACAGAACACCCCCCCCCAACTCAAAAACCAGAACAAAATAAAACCCACCACCAACAAAAATAAATAAATACGTGTTAAATATTTCTGAAGCAAAATTTTTCTATCTTTACATTTTTTTACACCTATTTACTTGTGTGTGTGTCTAATTATGTGTGACTGTGTGTGTGTGATTATGTGTGTCACAGAACACATGTGGAAGATGGAGAAAGCCTCCTGGGAGTCAGTTCTCCTCTTTCACCATGTGGGTCCTGGTGAAACACAAGTTTTAGGGCTTCCTTGGTAGCCATCCACCTCAAAGGAAACGTAGAAATGTTGCTATACTATCTGCGGTGGCTGATCTTTGTGGTCAATTTGACCGCATTTGGAATTAACTAAAACCCAAGAGCTTAGGCACTACTGGAAGGGTTTTTCTTTTCTTTTTGTTTTTTTTTTTTTTAATATTTGTTTATTTATTTATTTATTTATTTATTTAATGTATGTGAGTTCACTGTTGCTGTCCTCAGACACACTAGAAGATGGCATCGGATCCCATTACAGATGGTTGTGAGCCACCATGTGGTTGCTGGGAATTGAACTCAGGACCTCTGGAAGAGCAGTCAGTGCTGTTAACTGCTGAGCCATCTCTCCAGCCCCTGCCCCCTTACACTCTTTTTGCTCCTCTTTTTGAGACAGGGTCTTTTGTACATTAGCCTTGAAGTTTCTGTGTAGCTAGCTGAATATGACCCTGAACCTCAGATTCCCTGACTGAAGCCTGGGGCTTCAGGCATGCTGGAGAAACACTCTACCAACTGACCTACATCCCCAGCCTGTAAATCTTTGGAGGTTACTATTAGAGGCTCTTTCTCACGGGTGAGGCCCTCCTTTGTTAAGGACAGTAGAAAGTGATCTCAGCATAAGCAGAAGAGGGAAGTCCTGAAAATGTACTGTGTCGCGCACAGCCTCCTGGGAAGGTTAGAGCTCAGGGTCAAAGGAGGTTAATGCTGGAGTCCTGCAACTTTTCTGGTCAGATTGTTCATGCAGTGCAGCAAGCACAGTCTGTACAGTTGCCTCACACAAGGCTGCACTTGCAGGCTCCTGATGTCCCCACTTGCTTTGGGCCACAGGGTTTTGGGTCAAAATGCAGAGCTGGTTCATCTGAGTGGCCTTTCTCTAAAGTTGCCGGAGAAATGGGCAGCTGGAGGTTTAGTGTCAAGTGCGTGAGGTGGTTTTGATTAAAGATTAGAACTGCCTACTATTATTCCCTCCCTTAAGAATTAAGCCAACCAAGCCTGTCAATCACCTGGAGACCACCCTGCAGGAAAGCTGATTCATGAGAAGGCACACTAAGACGCTGGAAGGAGTAATTACCTCCTTAATGAGATGGTGGTTCAGACATCCCAGCAGCAGCTCCCTAGCACAGAGCTTCCACCAGCAACACTTCTGCGAGGCCTAAGCCCGTCTGCTTTTCTGAGTTCAAACTCAAAAGAAGAATAACTTGGTAGTGGTGGTACATACCTTTAATCTCAGCACTCACTCTCTGTGAGTTCAAGGCCAGACTGGTTACAAGTTCTAGGACAGCCAGGTATACACAGAGAAAACCTATCTTGGAAAAAAAAAAAAAAGAAAAAGCAATAATTTTTCTTTTTCTGTTTTTCTATATTTTCTTTGGACATGGTTCAAAGGCCTAAGCATTCTTTCCTTGACACTCTGGGGTTCTCACTGTTTCTCTGGAGACCCTTTGTGTTCTTTTCTTTTTCTCTCCTCCCCTGCCCCCCAAGACAGGGTTTTTCCTGTGTAACAGTCCTGACTGACCTCAAACTCACTCTGTAGGCCAGGCTGGCCTCAATGGCAGAGATTCTCCTGCCTCTGCTTCCCTGTGTTGTGACTAAAGGCATGTGCCACCACCATCCAGCTGACCCTTCACTTTCTACGCTCTTTTCTTAGGCCCTAACTCTAAAAGCACTCACTCTCCTCTTTCTTCCTTTCTTCCATCCTCCCACTTCCAGAGGCTGCCAGGGCTTACAGTTTGCCTTCCTGTTCTTTTCTTTTCAAAGAGAGCGAGAAGAGGGAGGAAGAGGAGGAGGAAGAGGAAGATGAGGAAGAAGAGGAGGGGTGGAGGGAGGTAGCACCTGTTGTTTGCTAAATCCAGATGATGAGGAATTCCCCAGACACTTAGACTCAGTAGAGTGAATGAAGAACTGAAGAGTATAGAACACAATCTCTCACAGGTAGGAATGCCTTGAGTTCTGTACAGATCTGGGTCTCAGCTTAATTTCACCTAATTTAGGAAAACATTCTACTACACTATGTTTTTTTGGCTTTGTTATAAAGTAAAAAGTACACTCAGGCATTTTCCTCGAGTAATTTACTTCAGCATGGTAAACACTGGGCTATCTTCTCCTCACAGGCTAACCGCAGCCCATTACCAATATCGTAGCTGGGATTCCCACTCTGAGTCAATGATAGCTTTGAGATTATCAAAGTGTGTATTCAATTGCTTTTTGTCTTGAACAGGCCTTATCATATTATCTATAATATATTTAACACTATATAATATATTCAACATTATATCATATGTGATATACATAAAGTCTATAATGATTGCAGTTCAAGATAGAAAAAACAAAAAGGTATGGCCAGGCATGTGGTACAGGCAGAGGCAGGTGGGGCTCTGTGAGTTTGAGGCCAGCCTAGTTTACACAGTGTATTCTAGGACAGCCAAAGCTACAAAGTGAGATGCTATCTTGAAACGAAGAAACAAACAACCAACTTAGAACTACAAAGAACTAACCGGGAAAAGATGTGTGTGTAACGCAGACTAACAGGATTTTGTTAAACCAAGACAACCCGGGTGGTCCCAGCTTCAGCTTACCCAGGTCACATCAGTCCTCAGACAGAAGGAGTCCTAGTTCTTCTCTGTTATTAGCTACTTGTTGTTTACTTGCTAGAAGGCTTAAAACCCTCAAAACCTTAGTCTGCATTACTGGTATTCTCTTTCTGCTGAGTCTGTAAGGATCAATGCTATCTGAGTTCTTATCGTCCCAGAAATGTACCTGTCACTGTTTCTTGTGGCGTCATAGCAAGAGACCTTATATTATACAGTCCTTGACTCCCATGTATACCCCTAACTAACTGAGTGAAACTCAGAATCACTGCAAGGATTAGTTGCTTGGCTATCATTAGACAGCTGTCAATTACAAGTCACACTGGATCCCACACCTACCACTTTGCCTAGATGGAGAGAAGGAAAGATGACACGGGCCAGTGAGGGATAGGGTATTGGTTGTGGGGACAGAGAAGAGAATCTGTGTAATTTCCTTTGAAATTTTACAAATTCAAGGCTGAAAAGTTCCACGGAAGTCTGTTTTTGTCTTTCTAGGAGGGTGCACATCTATGGTTTGCTTCAGCCAAAGAAAGCTGGAAGGAGCCCAGGGTTGGCCGACAGGACCATCTAGCCAGATGGTGGAGGCGTGATGGTAAGGGTGGGTCTAGAGGTGGGTAAGGGTGCCAATTAGCTTGTCTAGTTTCCCCAGGAGTTAGGGCAGGCAGATGGCTGCACCTTTAACGCTACCCTTTCCTCTCTCCAGCAGTCAACCTGGTTGGTCTTGTGGGCATGCAGAGTCACTTTTCTTTTTTCAAATTGTGGAAGTGGTGGGCAATTTAAATACTGTATCTAAGAAAAAAATAGACCCTATCTCCTTTGGCCTTTTGCCATAGCTTGGTGTCTGTTCAGGCCTTGACAGCAATGGAAAGTGACATGTTATTCCTCAGCGGCCTGAGCAGCTTGTGTTGGGAGAGAGGTTGGCTCCCAGGCCGCTGTGACAGAAGTTGGCTTCCAGGTCATTCATTGTGAGACAGCGTGGGAGAGCATAAGTCAAGAAACTGACCACAACCTTTCCCCTAACGCTCTTGTGGGATGGAAACTACCTTTATTATGTCTCTGGAGCTGCTTGCAGCCGTGTTCATGGAAAGTTTGTGAAATTCAACGTGTTCAATCCCAGTACTCAGGATGCAGAGGCAGTTAGAGCTCTGTTCCACAGAGTGAGTTCTAGGATAGCCAGGGCTACACAGAGCAACCCAGTCTTGAATAACAAAAACTCAAATGAAAACAATGAAAGAAGATTGAATCAAGCTATAACAATTCAATTATTGCATGCACTAGTCAGTATTTTCTTAATACCAATGCTACACTAAGATAAACAGTGTCCATGACAAAATAAAACAGAAGATTTTATTCACATTATAATGATTTATTTTTCAGTTTTTCAAGATATATTTGTTTTATTTTGTGTGTTTGGTCTGAATGTATGTATGTGCACCATCATATCAGAAGAGGGCATCAGCTCCAGGGACTGGAGTTAGGGAGGGCTGTGAGCCACCATGTGGATGCTGGGACTCAAACCTGGGTCCTCTGCAAGAGAAACGAAAGCTCTTAATCACGGCACCATCTCTCCAGCTCTGTACTTTTATTTTTCAATTAAAAAATGCAGTTATTTATGTCTATGTATGCACGCATACCATAGCACTCGTGTGGAACTCAGACACTAATTTGTGGGAGTCAGTTCTCTCCTTCTGCCATGTGGCTCCCAGGGGTTGAGTTTACCTCACCGGTCTTGACAGTAATCACCTTTACCTGCTGAGGAGTCTTACCAGCCCTTGACTTGCTTTAGAAATAAAAATGGTACCAAACTGATGCATCTCCAACTCGGTTGCTAGGACTCAGGGATCATTTGCTGTGACATTGTTTCTTCTAGAAATGTCAGATATCACTTGCATGAAGCTTGACCAACATGGTTGCCTGAACAAGCATGACACCAATACACACGATAACATGGAAGGGCTTTAACCCTAGACAAAGCACGACGGCATCCGGGGAATGCTGACAGTGGGGGAAATGAGAGAGTCCTCCCAAGTGGTTATCCAATAGCGAGCTGTCAGCCCGGAGACCAGATATGTACAGGTGACATTACATGGAGCAAGCAGGCTGTACGTCTGTATATGTATTTAATGTGTGTGTGTGTGTATGTGTGTGTGTGTGTGTGTGTGTGTGTGTGTGTGTGTGTGAGAGAGAGAGAGAGAGAGAGAGAGAGAGAGAGAGAGAGGGAGAGGGAGAGTATATGTACATATTTGATAATGAACTAAAAAGAAGCCATGAATTTGAGAGAGCAGTGGGGCAGTTCATGGGAGAAGTGGAAGGGAGGAAAGGGACGGGGTAAATGATGTAATTATAATTTCAAAGAACCAAAACATTATAAAATAAGCAAATAAACCCTTTGGACTCCTCTAATTAGGTGACTTCCCCTTTTCCTGTGACAGTTGAGATTTCATTTCTCCATCCTTCATCTTAAGATCAACCAACTGGGATCCATTAAAGGAAGTGTAGTAAATGAACGCTTGGGGAAGTTAGAGAAATGAAAGCCATATCTCACCAGTGACCACACACTTCTGGGAACTCCGCGAGGGGCTGACCCAGGGAGGGAGGGCCCTTCCCCGGTGATGCTGAGGTGCTGGGTCCTTTCTGTAGGCCCAGCTGTCATGGTGCCTTCTCTGATGCAGTCACATTTTGTTCCTGATCTGCCGCTTACCCCAATAGTTTTGGATGCAACTCAGAGTTCTAACGATGCTCAGCATTTAGTTCCACATCTCTGTGTTCTCCATAATTGTGTCACCTCAGGATCCTTTGACTAACAGGAGAAATCCCAGGTGCCCCTCAAATCTGAGAAGTACTTTTGGGGATGTATACTTCCGTCCTTCCTCATGTGCCCAGGGGAAAATTCGTAATTTTTTAAATAAAATTTTAGAATTACTACTTTTTTAAAATATATGAATACACTATAGATGTCTTCAGACACACCAGAAGAGGGTATTGGATCCCGTTACAGATGGTTGGGAGATACCGTGTAGTTGCTGGGAATTGAACTCAGGACTTCTAGAAGAGCAGTCAGTGTTCTTAACTGCTAAGCCATCTCTCCGGCCCCCAATTCATAAACTTTGTAAAACTTCTCTAACAAATATTCAGTCAAATTCTACTTTAATTTCTATTTTTGTGTGTGGTATTATGCATGCCGAAAGCAGAACTTGTCCTTAGGTATCTTGATCAATTGCTTTTCACCTTATCTTTTGATAAAGGGTCTCTCCCGGAAATCGATGCTTACCAGTTGGCAAGACTGGCTGCCCAAAGAGCTCCAGGAACCCCCTGGGAACCCCTATCCCCTATGTTAGGTCAGCAATCATAAATCTCCCATTTTCTCCCTTCCCCACAACTCCCAAACAGTGCCTGTCTGTGTAACCCTGGCCGTCCCAGAACTTGGGACCAGGTTGACCTCAAACTTAGAGATTGGGCTGCCTCTGCCTTCAGAGCGCTGGGATTAAAGGTGTGCACCACCATGCCTGGGTTCTCTCTCTTTTAAGATTTATTTAAGATGATTTAAGATTAAGTATTTTGCCTGCATGTATGTACGTAGGCACTTGTATATATGTATGTGCATAAAGTATTCATGAAGGCCAGGAGAGGATGTTGGATTTTACAGAAATTACAGAGATGAAGAGAGTTACTGGGAATAGAACCTGGGTTGTCTGCAAGAGCATCAAGTGCTCTCAACTGCTCAGCCATCTTCCCAGTCTTTTTTTTTTTTTAATATAATTCTTTCTTGATAGCTCTTATTTTTAAAAAGAAAGGTTTATTTATTTATTATATATAAGTACACTGTTGCTGTCTTCAGACACACCAGAAGAGGGCATCAGATTTTATTCATTACAGATGGTTGTGAGCCACCATGTGGCTCAACCCCGGGGGATGGCTCAGTGGTTAAGAGCACCAACTGCTCTTCCACATGGTGGCTCACAACCATCCATAACAAGATCTGACTCCCTGTTTTAAAGTGTCTGAAGACAGCTACAGTGTGCTTACAATAAATAAATAAATAAATAAATAAATAAATAAATCAATCAATCTTTAAAAAATCTCAGCGGGGCGGCAGTGGCCTGTAATCCCAGCACTCTGGGAGGCAGAGCCAGGCGGATTTCTGAGTTTGAGGCCAGCCTGGTCTACAGAGTGAGTTCCAGGACAGCCAGGGCTACACAGAGAAACCCTGTCTCGAAAAGAAAACAAATCCAAAAAAAAAAAAAAAATCTCTTTTCAAGTATACAGAGCAGTGCCTTACGCACCGTAGGTATGCAAGAACATTTCCTGATTGGCTTTCCTCTTTTATTCTAGACAAGAGATTACTATTGTTTTTGATCCATCTTAACCAATTTACTTGTTTTAATAATAAAGTAGTGTCTTCAGTTTTCCGTTCTTGCCTAGGGAAGGCGGCCCTGCGACTGACATCTATATTCCTCATCACTTCCTGAAGTACTCCCCGTGTGGCATAGTTTAAAACAAAAAGCACAACATAAGGAGATTAGGGATGCCACCGGAGAGTTCCACCAATTTCCCCTGGAGGCTGTGGGTTGGCATTTTCAGGTTTCTACAAGGTATCGAATTCATTTGCCAATCCCTGGAGGCTGGCATTCTCAGATGCCAGCTCATAGACTGTCTTTCCTGCTCCATCCTCCCACACACCTTTAGTCCTTGGTTGATCCTAAACTGTTACTTCGCTCATGGTTTTTCAGCACTTGGTACTTGGGGCCTAGATTATTTATATGAGAACTTGGAAATGGGGATCACCTGCCCCAGTGTTTTCTGTTTGGTATGTAATATGCCGTAGTGTAATTGGAGCATTAGACCATAACAGGCATATGTTCAACAGATGTTGGAATCTTTCCTGTCTCAATGGCTCACTCCAGTGCAGGCTTTCATTAGCTCTTTCAGACCCCTTGGATGGGCTGAAGGAAGGTGCATTAGTCTAGTTTTCTTAAAAATCCTTCAGACAGACAGGGTGTATATTTTCACAGGGCAGATATATTTTAACGAATTGGTTCGAGGCTGGGAAGCCTAACATCTACAGGGTAGGCTGTAAACTGAAGTCTGGGAAAGGCTGATGATCATGCTGGACATTGGCTAGCATCCCCTTTCCTTCCTTGGAAGAGACACCTGTTCAAACCTAGCCTCCCATTCACTGAGTCTGTTGACTGAAACTAAATGTCATCCAGACACCTTACAGAAACATCTAGAATGAAGCTTGACTATCTGTCTGGGCATCTGGCAACCCAGGTTAGGCCAGAGGTTCCTTTTATCTTAACCTTTAGGACTGCTTTGTGGTTCTGGTGCTGGGGATTGAGCCCCAGGCAAGTGCTCTGCTATTTGCTCTCTTTCTGATGCTTCTGGCCACCACAGGTCTAGATAAAATAGCGGTTGGACTCTCCTCTACGGATCCAAAGTGGAGGGAATGTGGTGGGTGTGGGGGGCGACTTCTCTGTGAGCCACACATCTTCTTTACTGTTTAAGCCTCAACCCCTACCTTCATCTCAGCCCACAAGTGTGACTAAAGAGCTTGAGTTTTACAGGGTACCCAGTTTCCAACTGTCTTTTACACAGCTGGGAACTTTATTAACTTTATTAAGGTATGGAAAGATTATCGTGGAGGGGACTGGTTCAGTCAGACTCTTTCTTGAAATCTTATCCCAGTCTGACAATCTCAGAAGAATGACAACTGGAAGATGGGACCGGAAGAGTCACTGAAACGTCATCATTTTATATTACCATGCTGACAATACAGATAGATGTTGCATCCCCCCATCAGAGCCCCCCCCCCCCCTCCACCATTTGCTTTGCTTTCCTGAACTCAGTTGCAGGGACTGGAAAAGATGCCACCTATCTTTTTCATATTGATCTGGAACATGAAGTCTTCAGAAGACATGAGGAGGCCAAGTGGGGAAGGTGTATTAGGCAGTCTCTATAATTCCTTGACATTATATTGGTCGGTGTGTGTGTGTGTGTGTGTGTGTGTGTGTGTGTGTGTGTGGAGGTCAGAGGACAACTTGTGGGAGTCCATTCTCTCCTTCCACCAGGAATTAAACATTGAACTCAGGTCATCGGCCATGGTAAAATGCTTTTCCTACTGAGTCACTCCAGTGGCCCATTCTTGACAACGCCTTACGTGTATATATTTTTTCTAATCACCTACCACTCTTTTTTTCTGAACCTTTTTGTTTGTTTGTTTTTAACGAGCCTCCACCTTTTTTATTTTTGAGATGGGGGTCTCTCCATATAGTCCTGCCTGCCCTGGAACTCACTCTGTAGTTCAGGCTGGCCTCACAGAGATTGGCTTGCTTCTGCATCTGAGTTTTCCACACCCAACCTCCCTCTTATTTTCTTATCTTTTTCTTTTCCTCTTTTTGTTTCTGTGACCCATTGAGTTTAATCAAGAGTTGCTCGAATGAATATGTGTGGGTGTGGGGCGTTACTTAGGAGAGCAGGGGTAACCTATCAGTGCCTACATCATTGACAAAAATGACTCAATTTTCTCCAGTAATCATTAACTACCCATAGTGCTTCAGGGAGAAGAGTATCATTTCTGTAGTAGAGGAATTAAGCTAATAAATTTGGCTACTAGTAAGTCATAGCTCAAGAAAAAAAAAAGGGTGACATACCTAGGGTTGATCATGAGGACGGAAAACTCCTGACTCTTTGATCTGGTCCAGTTCCAATCAGATTAGAAGCAGCCAAATTATCTGCAAACCTTACACTTTGACGGCAATAAAAAATTACTCATGCTCAAGGCAGAGATGCACAATGAAGGGGCAGCCCTTTCCTTTTAAGATTAAACAAAACTTTAAAAGGCAGATACATAAATGTTGATTTAAAAATGCTTTAAAATATGTTTACACTGATCTAAACTATTGCATTATGATCACATTTTGTCATGTGACTCCTATGGGTAAGAGTGCAAATCACTTAAAAAAAAAACTTAATCAGTATGCCAGTAGTAAAATGAAACTGTAAATCAGGCCAGGCCGCGATGGTGCACGCCTTTAATCACAGCACTTGGGAGGCAGAGGCAGTGGATTTCTGCGTGGAGGCCAGCCACACAGGGAAACTCAGGCTTGAAGAAATTCAAACCAAAACAACAAAAAGGTGAAACTACAGAGTTAAAGAAAAATAACTACACCAATCCTATTACCACCCGTGTAGATTTTAACAAGTGGATTTGGAAAGCAATTTTGAGTACTGCATGAACTTGCAGACAGAGGCTGGGCTGTGAGGACGACGCTGGGCCACAGATGGTAGATGCACCGTGCTTTTCATTCTCTAGGCTCTTCTGACACACAAAAACCAAAACCGGAATTGTAAGAGAGACTGGACAGTCACTCAGTCGCTAGAAGCACCATTTATTCTTATACCGTTTGCGACTGGAAAAAAAGTCCATTTTGCAAAGTAAATATGAAGCAACTGACCTCCATAAAAGATCATGTGTTCCAGTTATTTTGCCTTCACTCACTCAGTAAATCTATGCTGAAGAGCAGCCTTTTAGCACTTTCCAGTTGTGCCACTGTCCTAGCTGTCCTGTTTGTACATGCCACAGGCTTAGCTATCTACCAGCTGTCGCTCTACGCTCCTGTTAGTACTCCCCTCTCCCCGCTACCCTTCTCATCCCACTCTGGGCCCTTCTTCCTAGATCTCTTGGGTATCCTACACTTCCCATCCCAAACGCAAATGATCAACAGGAAGTAGGGCAAGAACCACGTGTATATAGTAACGGGGCTGTCATCACAGCAAGGCTGCCGAAGAGGAAAACAAAGGCGTGCATGTTGGAGCCTGGTGGGGTCTATATAAACTAGCCAATAATTAGAGATGTGCCTCGACAGGTTGAGTTTTATAAGAAAAACAGGAAGGTATATTTGAAACCATGGTTATACTAGTCAATATAGAAGTATTCTCACCACACATAAAAAAACCGATCTCTAGGTTATGGAAAACTCTGGAGGTGCGGGGATTTCAGAAATTATTTTTAATAGCACAGGGAAGAATGGAAAATAGAGGCTGCACACCTGGAAGTTAGCTGTGAGGAAAGTGCAGATGAAAGCTACGAAATTTCATGCCAGGAGAAGACAGTGACAGCTGGCAGAGAATACATTTAGTAAAACATGTGGCTAAGAGTGGGGGAGGGGCAACTATCCAAATCCAACTAAAAATCTTTTTCATTGCTATTAATTGGGGTAGTTGATAACTATTACCAAGAGTTACTATCCATCCACGTTACAGTGACTTAATACATCTTCCCTGGAAACTAGGAACCATCCCATTTTCCCAGGAGGAAATCGAGGTATAAGTCCTCAAAATGACACAACTTTCTGGGGTGGGCGGGGACGCATCAGCAGGTAAAGGGACTTGTCATGCTGGAGTTCCATTCCATGCCAGGACTGCACCACAGTGAAGGGACTCCAAGTTGTCCTCAGGCCTCCTTTGACTCCTGAGTGCGCACACACAAAATACAATGTATCAACTGCAAATACAAAATCTGAGTTTGAGAAACTCTATCCATAGAAAAGCACTCGCTGTTGAGAGCAGGCAGTGCACCGCTAGAATCACTACACACGAGGGCTAAGAACTTAAAAAAACAAAAAAAAACCAAGAACTAAAACAAACCTGAGGGTGATATCGTTTTTCTACCTATAATCCCAGCGTTGCGGAGGCTGAGGCCAGATTGCCCCAAATTAACCGGGATGACGTAAGCAAAAACCTTGTCTCAGGATCAAAACATCAGTCCAGGGGCCAGTTCTGTCGTGGTGGTGGTGGTGGGGGGGCTTTTTAAAAAACAAAACAAAGGTCATTTCAATGTTCACAAATCTATTCTTTTATTAATCTTATTTTAGCGAACCACGACCGAGAGTTTATCCCATTATTCAAATCACTGGTGGGCTGTTTTTGATTTTCCAAAACCGCACACCGAAAAACGGACCAGGGACCGCCCATCGGCATCCGTAGCCAATGATTTTAAAAAATCAATGCTGCTTTATTTTTTCTGATAAACAACAATCCGTTGGCTTCAACACAAGTAGGTGTTTCCGCGGATCGTTTTCCATCCTAGATTAAACTACAGGCACGCACTTGGGATCCCAGGCACCCATTTAGGTCAGGCCTCGGGGTGAGGTTCCGGCGCCCACGGACGCCCGTGGCCGGTCTCGTTTACTTTTGAATTTCCCTGAACCGCGGGCAGCAGGGGGCGGCGCAGACCCGCCCCGGAAGCCTCCGCTCTTTCCCGCCATTCGCAGGCCCGGCCCTTCCAGGGGTCCCCACGGGGCTCCACGAGACCCGGCGGGGCGGGCGCCGGTTCCGGGCGAAGGAACGAGCAGTTCGGGGCGCCCCTCCCCGCCACGCCCAGCTCCGAGCGCGAGGCCGACGGTTGCCCGAGGGTCAGATTTTGAATTTCCAGGCCGGGCCCCCAAGCCGCAGGGGCGCGCCGGCCGCTCGCCATTGGTCGGCGGCGGTCACGTGGGGCTCCGCCATGTTGCGGAGCGCGGCCCGTGCCACCTCCGCCCCCCGCGCCTCGCCTCCTGCCCGCCTCTCGCCGCCCTCCTCCCCGGCCCGCCTGCCGCTCTGAGCAGCCCGAGAGGAAACAAAGTGCTGCGGGCGGGAGACTCGCGTCCGCCGCGCACACCCGTCTCGGTCTCCCGGCTGCTCCGGCCTCTTCCCGCGCGCATTTGCGAGTGTGCGTGTACACTCACAAAGGGCGTCTGGCGGGCGATCGCGGCCCTCCCGCTTCGCTCTTTGTGCGGTAGCACCGCCACCGCCATCCCAGGTACACTCCGTCCTCACCGGCCTGTGGTTTGTACCTTCGGTCCCGCCGCCCGCCATGGCGACCGCGACCCCCGTGCAGCAGCGGGCGGGCAGCCGCGCTAGCGCCCCCGCCACGCCGCTCAGCCCCACGCGCCTGTCGCGGCTGCAGGAGAAAGAGGAGCTGCGTGAGCTCAACGACCGCCTGGCGGTGTACATCGACAAGGTGCGCAGCTTGGAGACGGAGAACAGCGCGCTGCAGCTGCAGGTGACCGAGCGCGAGGAGGTGCGCGGCCGCGAGCTCACCGGGCTCAAGGCTCTCTACGAGACCGAGCTGGCCGACGCACGCCGCGCGCTGGACGACACGGCCCGCGAGCGCGCCAAGCTACAGATCGAGCTGGGCAAGTTCAAGGCCGAGCACGACCAGCTGCTGCTCAAGTGAGTGGGGGCTCGATTGTCACGCTGAGAGGCTCTGGGACGCCATTCGGCGCCGTGCTCCCGGGAGGGACAGCACAGGCCAGGTGCCTCGGCCTTCCGAAGGGGACTGGGCCCCTATGTCTTGAAAGCAGAGTGGGGAATCTAGTGATTTAGAACTGGACGGGGGTTCCTTGGAGGGTGGTCGAGTTGTTGAGATGGTGGGGTCGTGACGATCATTTCTAGGTGACTGGGTCTGGGGCTTGACCTCGGACCCCATATTCCCCCATCTGTAGGCCCCGGGTACCGGGAACTGATGCCGTTGCGCGCGCTCGAGTGCGCGCCAGTGTTTCCGGCTGGTGGGAGACAAAGCATCTGGTGGGTTTGCTGGGCCGGGGCGGCTAGGCTGGGTGAACTCGCCAACCGCCCGAAGAATGAATGAGTTCTAGACGGGCGGAGGAAGGGGAGGGACCGGCCCGGAGCGTCCGCTGCGCCCGGGGGTGGGTCTTGCTTTGGCGCGCTCAGTCTTGGCCCTGTGACATTTTGCCTGCGATCTGCTCTGGTCTTCCCTGCGCGGGTAGGGCGGGGACTGAGCTGCACACCTTTGGCCCAGGGCTAGTAGGGTTTCCTCTCTGGGGAGTTTCCTTTGCACAAGGATGTCCTCTGGTGGCGTCCGGGTCCTTGGGTGTTCAGCTCACCAGATTCCTTAAACTGAATTTCCGTAGGCCCCGACTGTCGTCCTTTGAGTAGCCGATCGCCCACCCTGTAGGCAGCAGCGCGCTCTTCCTCGAATTTAGTCCTCCTATAAAGTAGTCCTTTAACTAGAAGCCGTGCTGGGGTACAGTCAGCAGGCCTGGGAAGGGCAAAGGGTTCCGTGTATGAGAACTTGGGGTGAGCTTGTAATTCTAATGGGAGCTGAGTTTTCAATCCAGAGTACACCTTTGCAGTTCTTTTCCTTGGTTTTCTTATGAGTAAAATGTGTAACCGTCAGTGTGTGCAACAAGTACTGGTGTCAAGCTTTAGAGAGTTAGAGTTGCTAAATTTCAGTTTGGAATTTACAGTCTTTTTGCTACTGCCAGCATACTTTGGGGGAGGTATCTGATTCAGACTGTTTGCCCGGGATATCTTTTTCTGTGATCCGAACCGTTATAGTTTCCTGTCTCCCTTTCTCTAGGATTGTGCATACTACCTTGTCAGATATTTAAAGATCGGTGAGAATGTTATGTGGTAACAATAAAACAGTATACAGGCTGGCTTAGAATGGACATTTACTTGTCACCCTTTTGTCTTGGAAACAAGAAGTCACTCTTCCCCAAGCTGTCCGAACCTCTAGACCTAAAGTGCGGCAACCAGGGTCCACAGGCTTCCCAACCCGTGTTGGGCGGTTTGCCCTCATAACTTGTCTGCACCATGTGTATTGCTGGTGCCCACAGCGTCCAGAAGAGGGCGTAGGATTCTCTGGAACTAGAGTTATGGACGGGAGCCACCACGTGGGTGCTGGGAATGGAACCTGGATGCACTGGGGAAGCATTCAGTGCCCAGGAGGTATCTCTCCCCAGCCCTGTTTGTTTTTTGAGACAGTCTCACTACGTAGCACTGGCTAGCTTGGAGTTCTCGGTAGACCATGCTGGTCTGTCCCCAAATCAGAGCTAACTGCCTCCGCCTCCTACCTGGAATTAAGGCAGGTGCTGCTATGCCCCGCGTTCTTTTGTCCCTCCCTCCTTTTTTTCCTACCCTTTCCCCCTGCCCTCTTCGTTGACAGGGATGTTCAGTTGCTGAAGCTAGTCCTTCAGCCCCAGTGTTGGAGCTAAGGCCCAGGGTCTGTCCGTTCGTGTATAACCTTCCATTTCCGCTCTTGGACTCTGCAACATTTGGGATCGATCACCTTTTGAAGTGATCGTTCACTGAGGCTGGTATCTCTTTATCATCTTTTTTTTTTTAAAGACGGGACCTCAACTATGTAGTCCTGGATGGCCTGGAACTCTCAGATATCTGCCTACTTTTTATCTCCTTAGTGCTGGGATTAAAGTGCAGGTGGTGGTGGCCACAGAGGTACTGGCCTTTAATCTCTGCATTTGGGAGGCAAAGGTAGGCCGATTTCTTAGTTCCAGGATAGCCTGGCTACACAGTTCAGGACAGTCGGGGTCACATCTGTTAAAGGTGTGCCTCACCTTTTTTTTTTCCCCTCTTTTTGCATTTCTTTAAATCTTAGGTGTCATTGCTTGTAAAATTTGGTCATTATTATGTGTAGTAGTTTAAAAAAACAAACAAACAAAAAAAAAAAACAAAATCAGGGCCAGCCCTTGTCTTGGACCCACTGGTGATTTCAGAGATGTTAAAATGTTACACAGATCAAACATCTGGTATGTACCAGTTACTGTTTCATGTGTTGAGGTCACCGATTAAATAAATGAATAAGCCAGTGTCCTAGTTTTAGGGTGCAGTAGGGGAAACCATATAGCAAGCAAACAAAAACTGTCTTTTGTGTGGTCTGAGGCATTTTGATGCTGGTGCTCTGATAATCTTTCTGGAAAAACCATTGATGGGTTTCTACACAGCAACAATACTGCCACCTGGCTGACAGTAGCTGTAAGTGTTATAGATCAGTCACCTCTTGGCTTAAGTAGGATTAATAACTGAAAAAAGATCATATGGGTTTTTGTTTGTTTGTTTGTTTTTTAAAGACATGGTCTCACTCAATCTCTGCCTGGCCTGGTACTCACACAAAGCCTGTCCCTTCCTCCTAAGGACGGAATTAAAGGTGTATTGTCACCACATTTGTTTTTAAGGTGCCTTGTAAGCTGATATATTGGATTGCGTTCCAGTTTTCTCTGGATCATATATTCTCCTTTGGTTTTGCTAAGCACTCTGTTGGATGACATCTTTTCAGTAACTTAGGTGGAAAGGACAGCAGGAAACTGTCTGGATAGTTGAGAATAACTGTCTCATACTTGATTTATAGTTGGGTAAGGTTATTTTAACATTTTTATCTTGGTCCATGCGAGTGCCATTTTGTCCCTCTGACTTCTAGCATCTATTGCTGTTGGCATTTTTTGTAAAGGTTTATTGTTATATGTAAGTACACTGTAGCTGTCTTCAGACACCCTAGAAGAGGGTGTCAGATCTCATTATGGGTGTTTGTGAGCCATCTTGTGGTTGCTGGGATTTGAACTCAGGACCTTTGAAAGAGCAGTCGGTGCTCTTAACTGCTGAGCCATCTCTCCAGCCCTGCTATTGGTTTTTGACATACTGTTTCTTTGACAGCTCTTTGTTCACTTTCTATTACTGTGATAAGACACTGACCAGAAACAACTTGGGGAGGAGAGGGTTTATTTCACCACCAGGTTAAATTCCATCCTGGGGGGAAGCTAGGCAGGAGTTCAAGCAGGAGCATGGAGGAGGAACACTGCCGGGGAAATCCCTCTTCCAAGATATGTCTTAAGTTTGTGTCAAGTTGAAAAAGCTAGCCGGCACAGTCTCCTGGGATCCATTCCTAGAAAACTGGAAATTTTGTTGCAGGTGTCTGAAATTGCTGACTGATGGTGTTAGATACAGTTTCCTGACTCTCCCTCCCCCCATCCCCCCAATTCAGTCTCAAGGCCTTTCAGTTCTAGGCTTGGTTCTCTAATGATTTAGTTGCTTTGGGAAACAGGTCACCATAGCCTCTCCTTCCCTCCGTATTTTCTGTTGTCGTTTGCTTCTCCTTCTCCAGTCCTTTAGGGGATTGGCTGCACACACCAGTTCTAAAGTTACAGACGGGCCTTTTTAATATTTGCTGGAAAATTACCTCACATCCTTTCAGGTTAAATAATGACCTTAACTTGTATTTTTTGAGATAGGACCTCATTATATATAGTCTTGGTTGGTCTGGAATTCACTGTGCAAAAACAGGCTGGCTGGCCTTGAATTACAGAGATCTGCCTGCCTCTGCCTCTCAAATGCTAGGATCAAAGGCTTGCACCATCACAGCCATCCAGTTTATTAGTTTTGAATTTGTGGGTAGGAGTTGTGCATGTGCGTTCTCTGGCTATTATGTGGAGGTCAGCAGACAGATCTGTATATTTCCTTCCTTCCTTCCTTCCTTCCTTCCTTCCTTCCTTCCTTCCTTCCTTCCTTCCTACCTACCTTCCTCCCTCCCTCCCTCCCTCCCTCCCTCCCTCCCTCCCTCCCTCCCTCCCTCCCTCTCTCCCTCTCTCCCTCCCTCCGTCCCTCCCTCCCTCCCTCCCTCCCTCCCTCCCTCCAGTCTGAAGATCCTCTTGTGGTTGCCAGGCTTGCTAACAGGCGCCTTCATCAGCAGAGCTACCTTGACAGCACAGTGGTCACTTTCCTTTTTGAGACAGGTTGCCACTCTGTCACATTGGCTGTCCTCAGACACAGATCCTCTGGCCGGAGCCTTCCACGCACTGGGGTTAAAGGCTTGTGCCACCACACCTGCTGTATACCATCTTTATTAGTGTCTAGTGAGAGGGCTAGTGAGTATCCCAACAAAGCCATCCCTACTCTGTCTTGCTAGAATCTGCTAACTGCTTACATGGTGTTGATACCTTGGACCTCAGGCAGGCTTCTTTTGAATTCAGTACAAGTCTTTAACACATGGGCCTTTGGCTAAACCTTTCAAATTGATGTGAAAGTCCAGGAAAGGGGCCCGAGTTGCTGGGATTTGAACTCAGGACCTTTGAAAGAGCAGTCGCTCTAGACTATCAAGTCCTTCCTTGCAGTGCTGGCCGAGGAAGACAGAGCAAGCTACCCGCTGGAATTTTGTGCAGACACAGCATAGTAAAAACATGCTGTCTTCCCTCTCCGAAGTGCAGGTTTGCTGTGTTCTTTGATTTGTTTAGCTAGTACCTCTGGTGAGCCTAAGTTAAAGGATTGCATCTTGTACACATGATCTGAGCCTCAGGTATTAGCCGGTGACAGTAGAGCGGGTAGATGACCCCATTGTTTCTAGGATTCAGAGATGACTGCCAACCAGCTTTGTTTTTGGTTTTTTGTTTGTTTGTTTGTTTGCTTTTTTTTTTTTTTCCCTTTGAGGCAGGGTTTCTCTTGTGTAGCCCTGGCTGTCCTGGAACTCACTCTGTAGACCAGGCTGGCCTTGAACTCAGAAATCCTCCTGCCTCTGCCTCCCAAGTGCTGGGATTAATGGTGTGTGCCACCACCGCCCAACAGTTTTGTTTTAGTGTACTTGCATGTCATAGATATTTGGGAAGTTAAATATTTTTAGGATTGATGAGGGCCTCAGCAAGTACAAGGACTTCTGCTCAAGTCTGGTGACAATTCCTAGTTCAGTTCTGGAACCTGTGGTAGGAGAAGACCTGTCTTCTGGCCTCCACACAGACTGGCCCATGAGCATCTGCGAGCACATACACAATGACAAAGATACAATTACACAAAAATGGAAGTGAGAAAACAGACACTGAGTAGAAAATAAAAATTACCCATCTGTCCTTTAGAATTAAGAGATCGGAGAGCCTGGTAAGGTGGCTCACACTAGTTAGCAATCCTTGTGCTTCAGCTGAGAGGCAGGAGGATCATTTGAGTTCAGAGATGGCCCGGTTGCATGGACGGCTGGGTTGCAGAGTGAGAACTTGTCCCAGGAAGACAAACCCAGGCAGTGAGGTCGAGGGCTCAGCAGGTGAAGGTGCTCATTTCCTGAGACAGATCCCCAGGGCCTGTGGCAGGAGAGGCCCACTCCAGCTGTCCTGACTTTACCTCCCTCTTCCCTCTACCCCGCAAAACATGTTAAAAATGGAGAAAATGTTAAAGTTCTGAGAATTGTGTTTGTCATTAATAAAAAAGGAGTTATAGTCAGGTGATTTTTTTTTTATTATATACATTTTTTATTGACATTTTTTAATGGCAGTAAATGTGTTCAGTGCATTAGTTAGCACATTTTACAGATATTAGAGCAACCTGTACTGGCCCTGTGGACTGCTATGACCAAAGGGGAAAAACTTTTTGCTGACAGAAAGCTAGCCAGTTTTTCAGGCCAGAGCATGCCATGAACATCCAGGAGCCTCTGGCAAACAGTATCAGGTTACTAGCAAATGTTGCATAATTTGCCAGCTAAGTGTTAGCCACTGGGTAAAGGCACGGCAGTGGCAGTTTTCGAATGTTTGGTCCTAGCAGCAGCTAAGTTTCTGGAAGCAGCTCGTAGCTCTTGGCACTTTTCCACTACTGCTTATGGTGCTAACACTGGACTCAGTCTAATCATGGCATTTGAGCTTGAGCCTCAGTCATGGGCTCTCCTCAGCTAACCTGCCTGCCCCGACCTTTAAAAATGTCCTGCTTGTGTTGCTTTCGCTTCCTTTGGATCTGTTGATAGAGAGAGAACCAGGGAGCTTTTGCAGTTAGATGGGGCATCTGTCCTAATCAGCCTCTTCTGTGGATAAAGGGCAGTCTGCAGGGCTTGAGTTTCCTGTAATGCTGGACAAAGAGCTGACAGCTAACTTCCCCTCTGTTCTGTTCTGGTGTCAGACACTGAACTAGAAGCTTTACCGATACCATCTGTAAGCTCTGTGGTAACCCTGCTGACGAATGAGGGACTGAGGCTCTGGGTCACTCAGATGAATGGATGGTGGAGACAGTGGTGATTGCTCTAACAGTCTGCTCTGGCCTCTCACATACTATCGCATTCAGTCAAAGCAGTGCTGCTCTCTCAGACAGGAAGCAGTCTCACCGAGCACCGACATCTGATAATTGCACTAGAAGTCTTACACAGGACCGATGCCTTTCAGAGTAGTAGGGTGCTGCTTTGGGCAGTGGGACCAACTGTGGTTTTGGTGCTGATAGTGTTCAAGGATTGCCTCCTTTGGATTTGTCAGGAGGGTGAAGTGATTTAGACGGCGTTTGAAATACTGAGGGTGTCACCTGCTAATAAGAAGTAGGTGAAGATGGGCTGTGGAGAGATGGCTCAGTGGTTAAGAGCATGTCCAGAGGTCCCGAGGTCATTTCTCAGTAACCACTTGGTGGCTCACAACTGTCTGTAATGGGCTTGGATGCCCTCTTCTGGTGCGTGAAGACAGCTACAGTATACTCATATAAATAAAATAAATACATCTTTAAAATATAAAAAAGAGGGAGTTGTTGCTCCTCCGGAGGACTCAGCTCTGGTTCCCTCTCTGGGTGGCTTACAGCCACTGGTAACTCCAGGAACCGGATGTCTATGATGCCTTCGTAGGCTCCCCGACCCCACCCCCACCCCCAGGACAAAATAAATCCCCTTTAAATATCTTAAAAAAAAAATGTATGTGTATAGGTGTTTTGCCGGCATGGGTATGTCTGTGTACCACATACCAGAAGAGGATGCGGGCTCTCCAGGATCTAGAGGTATAGACTGTTGGAGCTGCCTGTGGGTGCTGGGGATTGAACCAGGGTCCTTTAGAAAATATATTTTTTTTTTAAGAAATGAATGAGAGTAACTTTTCACTTTCACACAAAGCTGCCTTCCTACCAATGGGTTAATAATTTAGAAGCAATTAATACCTTTCTAAATCTTTAATACCCATGGCTGGAACGTGCTCCATTTTGTATCCAGCGCACACTGGGACGGATTGTGTGTTAAGTCTTTGCAGCAGGTGATGGGAACAGAGGAGGCCACTGTCCCCATTATGTTGATTACAGTCAGGGAGCCAGAAAGCTAGTGTTAAACTGTTGTGATGTCAAGTGGTGAGTGCTGGACAGCTGCTGATTGGATCTCTAAAGGTGTCACCCAAGGCTCCTTAGGAGTCATGAGAAAATTGGAAAGACCCCCTCGGGACGTGGGCGGGCACTGATGTAGACGCTAGATATTGCCTGGTAAAGAAGAGTTTCATTTCTCAGTGGGAAAATTAGTATGCAATTTCCCTGAGAACCAGAAATTCATGTAACTAGGGTGTATAAATGGAAGGTTGAGGTCCCTCAGGACTCTTAGAAGTGTGACACAGTTCCTGCTGTATCACAGACAGGAGCAGACAAGAAGAGCAAGCAGCAGGACATTGGAAGGAATGAAAGTAGCCTTTGGCCTGAGGTTTTCAGGAAGGAGAGGAGGTGGGTGTGAGGCCCTGAGTGAGCGTGGGCTAGGCAGGAGCCTAGCGTGGCGAGGTGTAAGGCACACCATCCAGGGCTGATGGGTGCCCAGGGAAGTCTCTGAGTAGTCATGAGGTAGTGCTGTGTGGACTTTGAGGTAGACATGTCAGCTGGCAGTGCAGAACTCTGAGGTACTGGAGATGAGGCAGAAGGTGGGGAAGACTCAGTGCATGTGATCTGTAATGATCAGAAAAGGTTAGTTAGGTTAGAGAAGCCGAAAGCGGGTCTGTTGTCTTCAGTGCTTGAGAGATGGTTTATTGAGAGCCTGGTGTTCCTGAGATGCAGTGGAGGGAAGGCACCAGCTGCACTTGAGGCCGGTGAGGAAGAGGACACCATGGTTTAAACCACAGGAATGTTGGCAGCAAAGGGAAGAAGTCTTTGTGTTGGCTGTGCTGGTGCTTGAGGCCAAGCTTTGTATCCAGTGGGACAGCTAGGCAGGTGCTGAAGTGTTGTATTGGAGGTGTGTGTGTGTGTGTGTGTATACACGCAAGTCTGCCAGAGTAGAGACCTAAGAAAGACTTGAGGTGGCCTGCTCCATCACTCTGTTCCCTTTTTATTTATTTCTTTTGAGACACTCTGAACCTGGCTAGGCGGTGGCTAGCAAGGCACAGTGATCCCTCACCCTGTCCGCCCCACCTCCACAGCACTGTGGCCGCAGGGTGTGCGGCAGGTGTGTGCTGCGATCTGCACTCTGCACACCAAGCCCTCTTACCCGCCAGCGTGGGCCACAGCTCCAGCCCTCAGGAGACTTTGCTTGGGTGTCCGTGCCTGGTGCTTTCGGGGACCAGAAGAGAGTGTTAGATTCCTCAGGTTAGATGGTTGGTTGTGAGCTACTGTGGTATGTGGGTGTGGTGTGGGGGTGTGTGTGGGGTGTGGTGTGGGGTGTGTGTGGGGTGTGGGGTGTGGGGGTGGGGGTGTAGTTGCTGGCACTGAACTTGGGTCCTGGAAGAGGCAGCAAGCACACTTGAAATAAAGGTCTTGAGCAAACTGGGGCATGTTGCTTTCCTAAGAAAGAAAGGCTCTTCTCTGTGTAGACTGACTAACCTGCAGTGTGTCTCTCCCCAAGAGTTTGAGTCTGTCGTCTCAGATACATATCTGCCTTGATCTCTTCTCAACCTGGGTTCCCTGCAGCAGCAGCAGGCCTGCTCTTTGGGTTTCCTTTGGGTTTCTTTCATCTTTGGTAGTTCCTGTTCAGCTCTGTTGAGTGTTGATTAACTTAGGGATGCCTCCCCTGACCGCTGACTCAGATTTTTGTGACTTGTGCCTTGATAGCAGGCCACCTGTGACCATCCAGTTGTGCGGCAGTGCAGCTCAGGGCTTGCGATGAGATAGATGGCCGCCTTGGGGTGACTTGCAGTGGGACTGGCTGCTGTGCGGGGAGTGGAGCTCCTGCAGTCCGCTCGTCCCAGCATCCCTTCCATGGTCAGATGTTGGCAGGTCCACTTAGAACATCAGATTCAGGTATTTAAAATAGTCCTGTACTCTGTTGCAAATGCAACATGTTAGCCCGTGTGACTAGTAGATAGAGAACTGATTTTACTATATATTAGTACTTAGTTGACTCTATACCCATAGGATTCAACTGAAAATACACAAAAATTGCATTTATACTAAACATGTAAGGACTTCTGCCCTAATTCACCAAAAATAGTAGAACAGCCACTTATTTCATGGGATTTGCAATGTCTTAAGTGTTACAGCTAATCTAGAGGTGATTTTAAGTATAGAAGAAGATATGTATAGGTTCATATATAACGTTTAGATATCACCTATATGGTATATAAACATAACGTGTATCTATAAGCTAGTAGTTTGTAGAAGGAAGTTACTGGTTTTGGTTATCAGTGTAAGAGGGGTCCCAGAACCAATCCTTATTAATACCGAGGAGAGAAATGTTCTGTGGTTCAGTTTTAGTCTTGGTATTTTCCTGGTTTTAATTTGATTTGTTGGGATTGGCTTGTTTTTTGCTGGACTTTGCATCTGTCAGTGGATGATTTACTCTGCCTTCAGTGACCTTAGCAGCTCTGAGCGTGCCTGGCACGCTGTACTCTGCATGTGTCATAGGAGACCTTCTCATGGGAATCGTGTTCTCAAGATTAAGATTCTTCTGGGTATTTTGTATATTATATGTATTTTAATTGCAGGACAGTTCATAGGATTTTTTGATGGCTCATGTTCACCCAGTATTGAAAATGATCAGTAACAACGGAGTAAACTTGGTTATCATGGAACTTGAGCCTATTATGAAATCAGATTATTTGGTTTTAGGAAAGCAGATGTGTTTATTTTGGGAACCTGGTCTTTGTCATTAGTTAGCCTTGAACTCAGCAATCCTACTGGTTCAGTCTCCAGAGTGCAGGATTATTGGCTTGCAGGTTATTTTAAAAACACTTAATATCTTAAGTTCAAAGTTTTTTCTGTGAGTCTGGACTGTGTGTTGATTCTGAGCTCTGATTCCGTCCCCAGAACACTTGCTCTGTGAGTGAATACGCCAGTGTTGTGGAGGGCAGCTGCCTCTGTGCAGCTGTTGAGAGCCACCTTACCACGCATCAGGACAGGAACAGGCTGCCAGGGCAGGCTGGCTTGGCTCTCCAGGTGGATGGCTCTGTTCCCAGCAGTTGCATGCTGCTGGGCCTGGTCATGCACACCCTTAATCCCAGCATTCAGAGGGCAGAGGTGAGTTCTGAGTTCAAGGCCAGCCAGGGCTACACAGAGAAACCCTGCAAAACAATGAAAAGTACTTGTTTTGTGGTGATTAGGAATAATGGTTTTATATAGAGTGATTTCTGTTATGGCTACTAAGCGAAAGTTAAGGGCTTACCTTTTGTTCCTCAGAATTGTTCTGAGTAAGAATGGTTCTGTAATGGTCTTATTTCTCACTTAGCAAACTTAGCAATTTTATTGAACACAAACTTTTTGACTTTGTCCACATTAATGCACATATAGTTTTATAAAAATCTTAGGCAGATTTCATGTACATCAAGTTGTTAGAAATTAACATGGGGCTGGAGAGATGGTTCAGCAGTTAAGAGCACACTGCCTGCTTTTCCAAAGGTTCTGCCGCTCACAACCATCTGTAATGGGGTCTGATGCCCTCTTCTGGCATGCAGGTGTACATGCAGATAGAGCACTCATACATTAAATAAATAAAAATAAATCTTAAAAAAAACTAACATACTTTTTTCTTAGCTGTAGCTGTTCTGCCAACCCAGACACCCATAATGCAGTTCTTTCATTGCTCGCTCTTCTGTAGTTGTTTCCGAGATGGGGTTTCATTATGCAGCTGTGGTAGTCTGCTGAGTCGGCCTGAGCCCTTCTCCCCCTTAGATAAGGTTACTAGTTTAAGCTGGTCTTGAACTTGCCCCCTTCCTGCCTCATTCTCTTGAATATCATTATTAATGGTGTGTGTGTGTGTGTTTGCATGCATGTGGAAGCCAGAGGTTCCAGCATCCTAACTCAGAAGTTGTCCCTGATTGAGACAGGGTCTCACTGGGATCTGAAGCTTGCCATGTAGGCTAGCTGACTAGTGACCCCAAGGATCTTGTCCCCAGTACAAGTTAGAAGTAACTCACTAGTTAGTTCCTTAATATAGTTTTTATACATTATCTTTTCATATGTGAAAAATCAAATGACAAATACAAAAGTACTTAGGACAGTAAAAATTACGATACCTGTGTAAAAGAAGGATCCCAACCCAGCCATTTTTCTAGATCTCTGCTTAAAGGTAAATATAGATTCTTTGTAGGTGCTATTGGTCAAACTAGAAATTGCACTTGGATGATCATTTCTGTGAGGTGTAACACTAGACAAGGATGTGTTAATAGAAGAGCAATCATTTCCTAACACCCAGCTAAAACTGTTCTGTAATGAGCTTTGTGGATTGTCCTACTTTGTAGTTCTGGCCAGTGTGGAATTCATTTGCTATGTTAGACTTGCCTGTCTTCTGCCTCCCAAATGCTAGGATTAAAGATGTGTGCCACCGTGCCCGCCTCCACTGAGCATTTATTCCGAGTAGAGCTGTAACTTTGTTGTAACTGGAGTAAAGCTGGTCTAGAGTAGAATGTACCTAGGGGAATGTAGGGCGTGGAGCCAGTGGGGATACACCCTGTCTCAGAGCATCTGTTGCTAAAGCTGGGGTGTAAATGGTGATCTGAAACCAAGTCAAGGTTAAACTCATCACACACCCTGAGCACACCCACAAGTACAGAGGTCAGTGTGAACCGCTGTAGAGGTCGCAGTCTGTAGAGTAGCAGTTGTCTCCTCCCTCCTTAGTGGCCTTATGGTGGCATCCACGTTTACAGTGTTAACATAATGTGGACCGTGAAGGAGGAGAGGGGCCATGTGTGAGCACAGAAAAGGGAAGCACATGGAATGTGGAAAGTACTGAGTAACTACTTAGATTTTTAGTCTTTCAGGGAGTAGGTGTGTCCCAGGCAGTGTTAGTTCTGTTAGGAAAGGACAACTACACCCTGTCACTGTTGAGTCTGCTGTAGAATGTGACTGGACAGTTGCCAGCTGATTATTTAACAGTCAGGTTAGATGTATTAAATTGCGTAATGTTTGTGGTAAAATTCAAGCTTTCTTGAAAAGAAAGCTAACTTTGGGGGTAGAAGTTCTTTATCAGGATAGAGTGCCAACTACATTTTATAAAACTGCTTAGCTCTTGGCTGCAGTTGGGGTTTTGGTTCTTGTGTGAAGTGTCTGAAGAAATGTTTTATGGCTTGTTTTCAGTAGTGTGCATATTTGTAGCATTAGATTCATGTGCTGAATTTAATTGAAAGCGTTATGATCTATCTGGAGTTAGAAGTAATTGAGGTAGGTTGATCAATAGCACCGTACAAATCTCCAGCCAAGGAAGAATCAAAGAGAAATGTACTGTAGCACCTTAATTCCTGTTTAAGGTGGTCTCTTCTTTGATAGTATCAGATGTCACATTGCTTAAGTGATACAATGTATCTCAGAATTCTAGCCTGCAGCTTCTGTACTTTGGCTACATGCTGATAACACTTGGCCTGTCCATGCCATGTTTCATGAATGAGAAATATGGAAACAACTAGAAACCTGTGACAAGCTTATATTCAGATTGACAATTCAGGAACTGAATGGCCTCCCATGCCCTTGGCATTGGCCACTAGTCTGACATAAAACTCGGTGGTTGATGTTTATCTGGAGATTTGTGTAATCCTACGAATGTTTTCATGATTCATCGACATTGGCAGGATGAGAGGGAGGAGATTTGGAAAAGTGAATTTCAGAGGTGATAAAAGTATTACAGCCTTTTTCTTAAAAGATATTTTCTGCAGGATGAAAGGCCAGGGTGAGGCTTTGGGAGGGTGTTAGTTTGGTACTGTAATTGCACTCCAGGCTCTGTATGATAGGCATGTACTCTTACTGAATACTTCACAGCCTCAGGTTCATTCGACATTTAGCAATAACATTGCTATATTCAGGTTTGCTGTATAGAAAATTCAGGAATAGTAAAAGATACCTTGCCCTTCTTTGGATCTTCAGTCTTTTGAGGGAGCCAAGCATCCCACATTGAGGAATCTGTGTGTCTTCAGTGTAACACCGGTGTGCTTCATGTATAGAGGTGGCCCTGGGCTCTCCTCCCTTTATCAGAGGCTCGCTGGAGGCATCTACATTTCTACTGTTAATGTTGGGACTGAAGAAGGAGAGGAGAAAGATGAAGGAATACAGAACATTTGCTGGAGTTGGAAGGTACTTTTTGGGATATAAGGACAGCTGCAGGGAATGTGTGCCCCAAGCTTCCCTGCAGCATGTCCACAAATCCATTCATTCTTTTACTGAAGCACCAGACAGCTGCATTTAGAAGCAAAGCCTAGTTATGTTGGGGATTGGGTCTAATGTTTTGCTCCAGTCTGCAATTGCAATCTGCCTGTCCAAATGCTAAAGATCCTGTCCCCAGTTGGATTTTGATTGATCAAAAGAGATGCCGGTGGCAAATGGTTGGGCAAAGGGAGACTGAGCAGGACCCTTAGAGTGACTGGGGCTGTGACGCAGGAGGGAGGAGGAGACAGAAGATCCCCATGACTTGGGGGACAGATACGGATGAACATAGGCGCTGCAGGAGATAAAGCCAATGAGCCGCGGGAGATTTTGGATCAGTGGCCACTGTCCACTTCTGATTTGGCCTAGGTTAGCAGCGGAAGGTTTAGGCGTGCCCAGCCTTTGAACCAGCCACGGCATTTTAAAAATAAGCTTGTGTGTGTGTGTGTGTGTGTGTGTGTGTCTGTCTGTCTGTTTGTCTGTCTGTCTGTCATTTATGCATCCAAAGAGTCCCTGGGCGGGCGGCTGGAAGCACTACTCGCTGGGAGCATAGAGCAGTGTAGCAAAAACTACTGCTTTAGTGTTAAGTGACTATGTCACTAATTTTAGGGATTTGACTGAGGCCTTTTTCTGTTTCTAACCCATGTACCTATGTATATCCGAGTGGCTGATGCAGGAGCCAGGAGCCCTCCCTGAGGTGCCAGTGCTTGCTCTCTTACTTTAAGAGATGACCATGCTGGCTTGTAGGGTAGATCCTGATTGGTTGAGTCTCAGAGTAAATTTGGTCCTGTGACCAGAGGGGTCATCACTTCACATTGATCCCCCACCCCCTTATTATATGTGTATGGTGTTTTGCCTGCTTCTATGTCAGTACACCATCTGTGTGCAGTGCCAGAAAAGGGTGTCAGATTCCCTGGAACTGGAGTTACTTACAGACAGGAATGAGTCAGTCACCATGTGGGCATTGGGACTAGAACTTAGGTCCTCTGAAGAAGCAGCCAGAACTCTTACTAACCTGATACATAAAGGGCTTTTTGGAGAGTGAGGCCTTTTACCTTCGGAATGATAAAATCTTAAGCCTCAGTTTCTTTGGAGTCATTTGTGTTTCATAGGGCTATCTGGATGTTTGGGTTTTAATAATCATATTAAGCCTTCTCACAACATATTAGCTCCAGTTTGTGTGTGTGTGTGTGTGTGTGTGTGTGTGTGACAACTACTTCAGTAGTTGTGAGTGGGAATAGTTCTTCAAATTACATACTAGATTAGTCCCTTGAGTCTGTCATGGGAACTCTTTGCTTTCTTGGGTCCCTTCTTAGAAATACTGTCTGCATAGTCACATGTCTGTGTATTGATGTGTGTATTTTTCCCCCTAGAATGGAGCCTATGAAATGACTACTATTAATTTCTTTGGAGAGTTTAACTTCTTCATTTTTTGTCATTATAATTTTCTAATGTACAAATTACAAAAGTCTGTCAATTGAGTCTCTCTTGAAAGAGCTATTCTAGGTCTTTTATATATTCTTAAAGAGAAGAAAGGACCAAGAGTTTAAAATAAGAGCTAATTTTTCCCCAGGGGGCAGACATACTGAGTTAACTTTTTGAATATAAGCATATGTCTAGCCAGGCGGTGTGATGTACATCCAGTCCTAGGACTCAGACAGAGTCAGGTGGCTTTCTAGTTTGAAGACAGCCAGGGATACACAGAGAAACCCTGTCTCAAACCCCCATTCCCTGTCTGCCAAAAAAGGGGAGCATGTTTCTAGTCTCTGATTGACTAGTTTGCAGAGCTGTGGATGCTTTCAGCCCTTGTCAAACAGAGCACGTCCGGCAGTGTATGCTCGATAGGAGGACATCAGGGCTCTAAGAACCTGACCTTAAGAGACAGACACTATCAGCATCTCCTCCATTCTTCCATCTCGTGTCTTTTCCTTGGTTTTGGTTTTGACCAAGGCAGTGCCTAGTCATAAACTGTTGCACTGTAGCGTTTGGCTTTCCCTGTTTGCTGTCTTTCACAAAGTATTGTGTCTTGACTTGGTGTGACAAGGAATTCTGAGCTCTGCATGTATCAATGCAATGGGTGCATGCATAATGATACCATGTAGAAAGAACATGGTCATGTGTAGGCTCATGGCCCCCACAGAATCACCACATGGTGCTCTGTAATTTATACATTATGGAAACCATAAAATGTGAGTAGATTTTTTTTTTAAGATTTGTTTTCTATGAATTAGTGTTTCTGCTTATATGTATGTCAGTTTGCCACATATTTCTGGTGCCCCCAGAGGTGGGAAGAGGGATCTATTGGAGTTAACAGAGTTAGGGAATCACTGTGGACCATGGGAATGCTGGGAATAAAATCTGGGTCCTCTGCAAGAACCTGAAATGCTTCACTCCTCAGCACCTCCAACTTCTATTTTGTTTTTGTTTTTGTTTTTTAAATTTGAGGGCTGGAAGGAAGCATGTCTTAGTTGGTAGACTGCTTGCCTTGCATGTATGAAACCTTAGGTTCTGTTCCCAGAACACAGTAAAACTGTGTGTCCCTATGTGTCCCTAACCTAGCATGTGGAGATGTAGGTAGGTAGATCTGACTTCAGGGTTGTCCTTGGCTACATAGCTAGTTATAGGCTGATATGGGCTACATGAAACTTTTCTCAAAACGAATAATTTTCCTTTGATTCTAGGTATGTGTGATCTGTGTTCAACTTTGGGCGTTTGGTGGGATAAACTCATGGTTCTTTCACAAGCTTCTGCATGACATTTCTGTCGAGTCCCAGGGCTCGAAAGAATTTGTTTGGCTGTGATTGACCAGGATTGAATTCTCTTTTTAAGGAAAGGTGTGTCTGTGTGTGTTTGTGTGCATATGTGCGTGGCTACTTGCCTGCTTGCGTCTGTCTTGGGTGCCTGAGTGTCTGAGAATGTATGTATGTCCATGTGCACATGTGAGTTTGTATGTATCTGTCTGAGTGTATATGAGTAGGTGCCCACAGGGTCCAGAAGAGGGCGTCAGAACTCTTGGAGCTGGACCGTGTGTGTGAGATCCTGATTCTAGACCTCATGATTGAGCAGAAAGTAAACTGAACCATTTCTCCAGTCCAAACTTAAGATTGTTGTTTTAAGTCAAATTTTAAACAGTGGCTTTTCCCTTCTGGACTAGTTTTTCAGCTAAAGCCTGCCATCTTGTGGGCCTAAAAATACTGGACTCAGGACAAAAGATTCTGTTGAGATTATGACTACCATACCACAAAGAGTAAGGGGTCTTCTCAAATTATTAAATTACCATTGAGTCAATTTCCCTAACATTAGCAATACTCCAGTTTTAATTAAGAACAAGTATTCAGAATCTTGATATTGTGAAGGCTTTCCAGTGTAGTTAATGATAAAAATTTATTTAAATTACAGTCATTATGTCTTTTAAAATGTAGTTGTCCACATAAATATTCCCTGAGTTTGGCACACATACCCTTTACTCTTCCTAGTGCTTGGAAGCATTCTAGGATCTGAGTTTGACACCAGCCAGATTCACATAGAGAGTTCCAGGTTAGTTAGAGGTACATATAGTGCAACCTTCCACCCCCTTAAATGGATTGACTATGTAATAATGAATATTACTTTTCTAACATAGAACTTTCATATAACTAAGGAAATTTCAAATCACCTGTTATGTTAGAAATAGGTCCTTGTAAGCTTCTTGGCACCGGTTAGCTGTTACTAATATCAGAGATCTTATGTGAATGAGTGTTTTTGCTGACATCTATGTCTGTGCCATTTGTATCTAGGGCTTATGGGGGCTGGAAGATGGTGTCTGATCTCATGGAACCCAAGTTAAGAGATGACCACCATATGGGTGCTAGGACCTGGACATAGGTCCTTGGTAAGAGCAGCCGTGCTTTTAACCCTGAGCCATCTCTCTAGTCCCCAGAGACTGGGTCTTTGTCCTACTTTGATTGATGACGTGATGTGGGGAGACGTCATCTACCCAGACTCTTGATCTGATGCTTTATCCTTAGGCAGCCGGTGCTGATGGTGCTGCGGTTTCTCCCTTGCATAGGCAGGAAGTCCTCAAGGCGAGATTGTGATTATGTTCTTCTGATATTACAGTTATGCCAAGAAGGAATCTGATCTCAGTGGAGCCCAGATCAAACTTCGAGAGTATGAGGCGGCACTAAACTCTAAGGATGCGGCACTGGCTACTGCCCTTGGGGACAAGAAGAGTTTAGAGGGAGACTTGGAGGATCTGAAAGATCAGATTGCCCAGGTAAGTAAGATTCTGCCCTGACCTATGTTTAGCTGATTAGTTGGTAGTCATGAACTGTGGATTGATTTTTTTTTTAACTAACTAACTAACTAACTAACTAACTAACTAACTAACTAACTAGTTAATTTTGAGGCCCTATTTGTATCCTTCGGTGGCTTTCCCAGAGGACAGTCTAGGGCGTTGCATGCAGAGCCTGGCAGCTCCTCCTCCCTGTCTGGCCTGTGGCCTGGGCTTCGTAGCTCTCTCTGCTTCCTTCCTGGGCTTCACTCCCCTCCCTCTGCTTTCAAAGCCTGCTTGATTCTTGCACCAGTCACAGAGTGGGAGAGAGAGAGGTTACCACACATGGGGAACACGAAAGTGCTTAGCAAAAATTCTTAGTTTGGATTTTGAGACGTGAAGGATTGACTTCTTCATTGACTACATTGATAGGTGATCGGATGTGATGCCCTTGGTAGAACCAGCAAATGACCCCAAAGTTAAATGATATAATCTTGTTAATAAATACAAAGGGACTCTAATGCCTGACATGAGTCATGTCTTAAATTATTACTAAAGAATTGCCAAATAATTTATATTATTCTTTTCCCTTATAGCTGGAAGCATCCTTATCTGCTGCCAAAAAGCAATTAGCAGATGAAACTTTGCTTAAAGTGGATTTGGAGAATCGCTGTCAGAGCCTTACTGAGGACTTGGAGTTTCGTAAAAATATGTACGAAGAGGTAACTACATAAAGAGTTTGTTTTGTTTTGTTTTTCTTTCCCCCCAAGATGGGATTTCTCTGTGTAGTCCTGGCTATCCTGGAACCCCCGTTGACCAGGCTGGTCTCAGACTCAGAGATGTGCCTGCCCCTGCTTCCCCAGTGCCGGGATTACAGGCGTGTGCCACCACTGCATGGCACATGGTTCCTTTAAAGGAAACAGATTGGGCATGGTGGCTCATATCTGGAATCCTAGCATACGAAATTTAGAAATTCAGGGTCATCCTTGCCATGGAGTTAGAGAGTAGCCTGCGATATTTTAGACATTATCTCAAAAATCCATGGACTCCTGAGATGCTTTATCAGGTAAAAGCATTTGCTGTTGAGCCCAGTAATCTGAGTTTGATCCCTAAGCTCACATTGTGGAAGGAAAATTCACCCCTGCAGAAAACCCCGTCCTCTGACCTCTGTGGGTGTGGGTCATTTGTGTGACAAAGGCCCCCCACAAAAGACAAAAACAGTTTTTTTGTTTTTTGTTTTCTGTAAGGAAAGGTAGCTAAATACAGAGATTGTAGGATTTGGGGAGAGGAGATGGTTTACAGATAACTGTACAAGACATGTTTCCCTTTTAATGGTTAAGACAACAATGAAGAAATATGCAGGGAAAATCCACAGTTAGTACTAGGAATTAGGTAGGTGTGCACCTAACCTGTGAGGTCTTGGGTTCAATCCTCAGCACTGTACAAAGATACACAAACACCTTGAGCTACAGTGCCCCCATGTGGCTTCCAGAATTATTCACTCAAGAAAAATATGTTCATAGTGAGAGCTAAAATGGATAGTTTTTATTAGTGGGCTTATGTACCTAGCCTCAAATTGTCTGTCCCAGGTTCTTTGGGGTGTGTGTGTGTGTGTGTGTGTGTGTGTGTGTGTGTGTGTGTGTGTGCGCACAGATGAGACAGGGATTCTCTGTGTCATAGGCTTGGCTATGCTTGACCTCACTCTTTACCAGGCTGACCCTTGACCTCAGAGACCCACCTCCCTCTGCCTCCCTAGTGCTGGGATTAAAGGCACACATCAGCATCGCCACTGCCTGGCTAGGACATTCCTTAAAACAATGAAGGATCACAACTGTTGCTTAGTGTTCTTTAGTCAAGAGACAGTGCCATGGACAGGACCCTGCCTGCATGCATTGTTACTGATAGTGTGCAGCGTCAGAATCCAAGAGGCGTCAGCTAAACTATTACTGTATCCAAGAAAATGTCTCTTTTAGAGGTGTCCATAGGGATTGTCAGTAAAGCACTTTAGAAACACAAACTGTTTGGTGTAGTGTATCGTCTAGGGACCTACAGTGATTTTAAAAAAATCATCAGGCCATTTCTTGTCATCAACGAAATGAAATAGCTGCACCCCAGAGAAGAGCTGGGGAGTTCCTGGGACCTGGGGTACTGCCATTATGACATTAGTCACACTTGAAAACTAAAGGGCAGCAGTGTAACCGTGGACCTGTTCTGAGTCGGGACAGGCACGGAGGTGACTGCACACACGCCTCATAAAGCGTGGATGGCCTGGAGTGTCTCAGGCTGCTGATAGCTTGGCCCTTGCAAGCAGCTTGGATCTATGTTGTTTTTCTCCCTGCAGGAGATCAATGAGACAAGGAGGAAGCACGAGACACGCTTGGTGGAGGTGGATTCTGGGCGTCAGATTGAGTACGAGTACAAGCTGGCTCAGGCCCTGCATGAGATGCGGGAGCAGCACGACGCGCAGGTGCGGCTGTACAAGGAGGAGCTGGAGCAGACCTACCACGCCAAGGTTTGTGTGCACACGACTCCTCGGTCACACGCACCTCTGAGGGCGTGTTTGTTTTCTAGATTTTTCTTCTAAGACTGATTTATTTTCTGTATATAGGTGTTTTGTCTGCGTGTACATTTGCATACCAGAAGAGGGCATTGGACTCCATGAAGCTATAATCATAGCTGGGTGTGAGGGGCTGTGGGGCTGGAACTGATCCTGGGTCCTCTGTTAACTGCTCAGCTGTCTCTCCAGCAATCATTTTTAAAACCAGAACAAGGGGCTAGAGAGATTATGGCTCAGTAGTTTAAGAGCACTGGCTGCTCTTCTAGCTAGGGGTTAGGAATTCCCAGCACCCAGGTGGCATCTCACACCCGTCTATCCACACTTGTAGTCACGTGGGGTCTAGTATCCTCCCCCTGCAGTCAGTGTGGTGTACAAATAATATGTGTAAGCAAAATACCCATACACATAAAATAATGGACAAAAAAAATAAACCTTTAGGAAGTTTTAAAAAATGATTTTCTTCTTTAGGAATAAAATGAATATTATCTTAATGTAGCTTCATATAGACTAAATGCTCCTAGGGTGGGGATTAAAGCAAGGTTATTCCAATGTTGTTAGACATGAGGTTTGTGCCTGTGTCAGTGGTCTCCTGGGTCCCATCTGGGCAGTTAAGCCCAAAGTGTCTGTCTCAAATATCTTGCTCTCCCAGGCATGTCCGGCACCACATGCTGATTCTAGTTTTGACTTCCACGTTGCTGTGTCTGTAGATTGTCACTCCCTGTGAGTGCCTTTGCTTTGTTTTATAGAGGGGCCAATTGGAAAATGTGGAGTCATCCCACATACATGAACAGATCACACGATACATCTTGGTTTTGTTTCCAAGTGATTTTTTGTCACGTGTTAGATGTTATATGACTGAATAAATTATTAGCTGGAGATAGCGTTAGAAAATTGGTGAAGTTATGTAAAATAGTTTCCCTTGCTTGGGCTACACTGTTCCTGTGGGGTGTTAGTCATTCAGTGAGCTAGTTATGGGCATCACATCACATCACATACAAGAGGCCTTACAAAGAGTTCCCGCAGCTGCCAGCACTTGCTGCATGCCTCCATTAAACTATGTCCGGGAAGAACTGTAAAAGAACCCTCTTCTCTGTTTCTGTCTCTCTTGCCCCCTCCCCCTTCACTCCGAAGTTAAACAGACAGACAGACAGACAGACAGACACACACACACACACACACACACACACACACACACACCATTTGGAGATATGTGGGTATTGTTTTATGAGACCTGCTTTTGCTTCCGAAAGGAAGCGTCTCTGGTTACAGAGTTTGTTTGGAATATACAGTGCTTCCTTCACAGACATCACTATAGTCAAGTTTCTATTGTACAGTGTCTTTGGTAGTGCTACCCTAAACAGTAAATGCTTAGTGGATGAAATACTGAAAAATCAGCTGAATTAATGACCTAGCTATGTAGCAATTGTTGAAATCCCTAGTTTAGAAGTGAGTCTGAAGAGGCGGGCAGGTGAATGGTGGCACACGTCAGCAGAGCCAGCGTCAGCAGAGCCAGCGTGCTTTCCTGTTTCCCCAGCGGGTTACCAGAAGGGCTTGGGTGTGAAAGGCCTGGTGAGTCGCTTCCTCATTTCTAACGTACTGGGTAGGCTGACTGTGGCTCCCTGTCCTTACAGCTTGAGAATGCCAGACTGTCCTCGGAGATGAACACCTCCACGGTCAACAGTGCGAGGGAGGAGCTCATGGAGAGTCGGATGAGGATCGAGAGCCTCTCCTCACAGCTCTCTAACCTGCAGAAAGAGGTACGGCGGCATCTTCCTGTGAGCAGAGCTGGGGGCTGACTGGAAGGCTGGCCACCTATGCCACCAATGTCTACCTGGTGCTACTTCTCCTTTGTCCCAGATGAGACATATTTCTTCCTTCCTTCGGGTTTTCTTTTATATAGTGCTTTTCTGGATTTTTTCCCATCATATAAATATGGGAGGCTTTGTGGTGGTGCACACCAGTAATCCCAGCATCTGAGGCAGAAATAAGATAGCTGTAAATTCAAGGTCGGCCAGGACTACATAGTGAGCTGCTGCCTCAGAATCTCCCCTCCTCCCCAAAGCACCCTTCGTATGTCAGCAAACCAACCATGCTTTTCCTGTTTCATAACAGTAAGTAACGTAAGCTAGGGCTGAGGGAGATCCCATCGGCCCTGACGAGTCGGTTTTGTGGAGACTTCGGACTGATTCTGTCACAGGACTCAGAGCTGTGCCCTCTGTCTCATCTCCACAGTATAGCTCCCACTTATTTTTCGGTCACATTTGGAAACCAAAAACATACTTAAATTGTGACTGGAGAATGTCTTCTTCCTAAATTCTCCTTGTGGTTGAAATACTTTAATGGTTATGAATTTCTATATTCATTAATAGTCACTGGTCTTGTCGACTTCCTGATTTACCTCAGCAACAAGTGACTGTATCGCCCCTCGTGCTGACTGGCTGCCTGCTGTGGTGGCACACTCCAGGTGAAGTGGAGTAGGCCTGGGTGTGGCTTCACATCAGTTTCATTCTGGATAAAGTGATGCGGGTGGAACCATGCATGCAGCATTTAGCATGGCTTGCCCCTGTCTTTTTTTTATGTGGGAAGCGACTTCTGCCTGTATTTTTCTGAGGGGAGATAGTCGTGTTCCGACTTTATTATGCCATTTTATTAAGTGGGTTTTTCTTCCTGTTTCTTTTTTGTTATTTTCTTTTTAGCAAAATCTTTTTAGGTATAAAATCATTTATTGTGAGGTTTAGAAAATAAATCAGAAAACAAGTCACATAAAATGGTATAAATCAGTTAATAGGGACTTTACATTGCTGCCTTGGGTATTTATTACTTGTGTCATAAAACTTTAATTATTTAGAATTAGTTTGTTCTGCTAGTATTCTGAAGTTTCATGTAACAGTGGACTATCTGCCTGATTAAACCATAGACCAAGGTGAGTTTCATTACTTGCCCAGAGGCTTCAGGGTAACCAAGGGTTTCTCTTCCTTCCCGCTCTTCCCTTTCCTTTCTATCTAACTCTCACTGAGAATTATCTGAGAACATGGTTGTCTGTTGTGTCGTCTGACTCAGTCCTCTCAGGCTGCTGTACCAATGTCACAAACTACTCCCTGAGCTTGAGATGATCTCTCTGTCTCCCTCCTTCTGCACCACCCTCCCCCCAGCCCAGGCTGCTCAGCAGGCACTTCACTGACTGAGCTAGCTCCACAGGCCACAGGCTAGGAGAGAGTGAATGGTGAGCTCCCATCTCCACACCCTTAGATGGCGCTCTCTCTGTCTTTTGTGGTAGGAGGGCAGATAGAGTCAGCTGCCTGGGTAGGGCCTGTCGTGTGAAGGTATAATTTAGCTCTGAGGGCTCAGCTGAAAGATCCTCTCTTAGCACTGCCATGTTATAGGAGTGGGATTTTCAACATGTGAGACTGGGGAACATTAACTGGTACTCCTACAGATGAGTTGATGCCAGCCACTCCTCATAAGACAGCACTCACTTTTCCCTGTCTTGAGTGTGTGGCTGTTGCTTCTCTTGAGTCTGGTCTTTGTTTTACAGCCGAGGAGGCCAAGACTTACTGGGGTTAAACAGCAGTGGGTTCTGGGACTTGGAAGCCATTGGGGGTCCTCTGACCTCAGGTTCAGTCTTTTGTTTTTCTGCTATTCTTCTCCGTTCCCTACCAGTGCTTTCAGGTTAGTGGATGTTAAAACTGTTGTCCTTGGGGTTTCTAGGAGCCTACTGCCTTAGTCGCTAGGGGACAAGCTTCTGCTAGAGTGGTCTTTAGTTATTAGGCAGGGAATCTTCCTCTGCTCATCACTGATGGGCTTCGGGCTTTATGTGGATGAACTCTCATCCGTACTTGCTTCACCCTTTAGTGTAGTCTGCAAACTTGCTGGGGAACCCCTGCAGGCTTGAGACTGTCCCAGCCCTCTTGCCTCACACTCTTAAGTCCTGGGATTGCGGGTGTGTGCCTCTGTGTCCAGCCTGACAAAAGGCTTTGAGAGTTTTCAGTCGTGGGGAAGAAAAGGGAAAAAATGTGTTTAGACTTTCCCTGCTGTGTGTCTAAGGGTTGTTGAGTCACGTGAGTATCATCATGTTGGTGTTGGTCAGAGTTTGCTTCTGCCAATGTGACCTATGCTCCTGACAGTCTTACAGAATGAAGCTACCTTTCAAGAAATATTTTTAGAGAAGTATAGAGATTATCAGAGTATTGTTTGGAGACGAGAAATTTCTTAAAGTATTTGGTATTTGTTTGGTCCAAGTCGGCCTGCCTTGCAAGAGTCTGCAGCTGCACACTGTTTCTAGCACCTCGACTCTGGGAACTGTTACTGCATTTGTACCACAATGAATCAGTATCACCGTGTTATGAATTATAAATACAACCTGGGGCTGCTGCGATGGCTCAGCGTGTGTGTGTGTCAGTCAGTTCCCAGCACCCACAGGATGATTCAAAAACCATCTATAACCCCAGTTCCAGGGGATCTGACACTCTTCTTCTAACCTTTGTGGGCATCTGGCACTCATGTCACTTAGTACACATACATGTGTGCAGGCAAAATTCTAACATCCATAAAAATAAATGAAAGTCTTAAAAATAAAGAGATCATACAATGTCAGGCATAGAGCTAGAGGCTGAGACACTTGGAGGTAGCATGCCTCCATCCCTGCCCTGTGTGGTGGGCACTGGCTCAGGCTGTGGCTGTCCAGGAGGGAACAGCAGGTCTGGAAAACGCATGGATCTAAGGTCATAGTCCTTTCATTTCACATAGGTGCAACTGGACACCTAATGTAAATCCAAAACATTTTCATCTAAAGTAATGAACTTATAATCACTTAAAAAGGTTTTACACCTAGGTTTATTATCTTTACTTTTAAAAAAAAGATTTATTTAATATTTATCAAATATTTAATATTTAGTATATATAAATGCAAAAGCCAAGCCAGGCCCTACCACAAGCTGAAGAACTCTTAGAGGCTGTGGTTTCTGGGAGACAGTTTCTTCTCTTTTCTTTTTTAGTTCTTTATATTGAAACTAGATTCTTCTCTCATGCAGTAAAGACATCCCAGCTACAGATTCCCTCCCTCCACTCCTCCCGGACAGCCCCCACCTCCCCTCTCACCCAGATCCACACCTGTTTCCTCTTTGGAAATCGAATTGCATCTTAGGTGATACAACAGAGCCCCCTTCTGGCCCAGCCAAGGAACTATGCGTGCAAAAATGTCAGGAAGGACAATTGAGCTCCTAGGATGAAACAGGGTCCCAGAAGAGTTGGTGTTTTACAGCTGTGGCAGCAGGACAGAGGGACCAGCACTTTCTACCTGAGGAGGAGCTTCTGTTGATAAAATACATGTTTGTACTTCCCTGTACTCCCAGCACTCCCGAGTTCAAGGCTAGCCTGGGCTACAGAGTGAGATCCTGTCTCAAAAGACTAAAATAGTCATCATCATCTCACCCAGGAGTACTAACATTGGGGTCATTTTGGTGTTCTGGCTCCCAGCATTGTTTGTAATTGTATATACATCATCATCATCATCATCATCATCATCATCATTCTGTCACACACAAAAGAAAAACAAACATAGGCAAACTGACCGACTCTTATTAGTGTTCTGGCACATAAATGCCCCATATTCCTTTTAGAATACACAGATTCACTCTTGCCAGAGCCCAGAGGATGGAGAGGAGAGCACATAAAGATTAATTCCAGACACTGCCCACCTTTTCTGCACCTCCCCCTCCTTCCTCCCAACCCTCCCGCCATGGACTATGCCTGCATAGCTCAAGGTTCCTCAGACAGACAGAAACTAGTTAGTACTGGTTAAGTACACTTGCCAATCATCTCAGTATGGGCAAGCTATTCCCACAGGCAGTTTGCACCTTGGAAGCCCCAAGGACTGCACAGTCCTGGGCAGGACCCTCCTAGGCTAAGGGTCACAGTACATTAGGCTCTATTGGGAGGGAACTCTGTGACCTCAAACTAAGCCATAATGGAGGAGGGAAGCCCTGAGAGGAGTTGTGGGTGTTTGAATGTGTTTGGCCAATGGGAAATGGCTGGAGAGATGGCTCAGCGATTAAGAGCACTGACTGCTCTTCCAAAGGTCCTGAGTTCAAATCCCAGCAACCACATGGTGGCTCACAACCATTCATAGTGGGATCTGGTGCCCTCTTCTGGTGTGTCTGAGGATAGCTACAGTATACTTACATATAAATAAATCTTTCAAAAAAGGAGGTGTGGCCTTGTTAGAGGAGGTGTGGCCTTGTTAGAGGAGGTGTGGCCTTGTTAGAGGAGGTGTGGCCTTGTTAGAGGAGGTGTGGCCTTGTTAGAGGAGGTATATCCCTGTGGAGGCGGGGCGTTGAGGTCTCATATACATGCTTAAGTTTGGCATATGTATGTGAGACAGTCCCCTTCTGCTGCCTGCTCACCAAGAAGTAGAACTCTCAGCTCCTCCAGCACCATGTCTGCCTGCATGCCGCCATGTTCCCCGCCATGATGATCATGGACTGAACCTCTGAAACTGTAAGGCAGCCCCAATTAAATGTCCTCCTTTGTGAGAGCTGCCCAGTCATGGCGTCTCCTCACAGCAGTGGAGACCAAACTAAGACAGGAACTGAGCATGAAGTCGGGCAAGGGGCCGTCTGAAAGAGAACACCTCAGGCAAAGAGTTTGGTAGTCACAGAAATGCAAGGAAAATCAAGTGTGGAGGGGAGTTAATTACTGCTGTATAGTTATGACTAACATACCCGAGAGAACAATTTAAAGGACAGAGGTTGTTTTTGGCTCATGGTTTCAGAGAGTCTGGCCATATCTGTTACCCATGCACTTGGGCAGAGCATCATGGTAGCAAGAGGTGTGGATGAGGCAGAAACAGGAGGAGGACTGGGGCCAAAATGAAACTTTCAAATGCACATCTATTGACCTTCCTCCAGTTAGGCCCCTCTTCCTAAAGTTTCCACAACATCCCAAAATAGCTCCGTCAGCTGAGATCAAGTGTTTAAACATTCGCCTGTGGAGGGCATCTCAGATTCAAAGTGTAACAAACAGAAAACCTGTTGTCATTGAATCACTATCTCAGAATCAGACTTGACAGAGTTAAGACTGTGGTTATTATACAGCATGTGTATGGCTAGAAACTTTCTTAGATTGATTTATTTTCTATATCTGAGTACACTGTTGCTGTCTTCAGACAACCAGAAGAGGGCATCAGATTCCCGTTATAGGTGGTTGTGAGCCACCATGTGGTTGCTGAGAATTGAACTCATGACCTCTGGAAGAACAGTCTGCTCTTAACCCCTGGGCCATCTCTCCAGCCCCTTATCTTCACTTTTAATTCTGTATTATCAAAAGCTGTATACAACACACATTTCCATCTGTTGTCTCAGTGCGAATCTCTAAGTCTTAAATAGTTTATGGCTTGTTGATTTTCCTTCACACTTGTTTGTGCATATATGTGGACATATATGTGGACATGTGTACAGAGGCACACTTAGGGGTGAGAGGATGACTTGTGGCAGGCGACTGTCTCCTCCTTCCATGAGGATTCTGTCTACTGCTTCAGTCGTCAGGTGTGGAGCAGGTCCCATCTACCCACTGAGCCATCTCCAGCCCACTCTCACGTTGGTGCTGCATGTTTCATGCCTTATTTTTTCCTCTACCCCCACGTGGAAAAGAAAGTAAAGACAAGGTGTTCTAGAAAGGAAATAAAAGTAGAGCAGAGCTGGTCTGGGGAGTGGAGACTCCCAGCACAGTCCTGTGTGCGCAGTCTGGGGAACTGAGGCCTAGTAGTTGTTCCTGTTTTATTGTGTCTGCAGCAGCTTGTGTAAGGTCAGGGCACTGCTTCCCTCTGTTCACCGTGTGGGTTCCAGGGGTGGAAGAAGCGGCCTTTACTGGGTGAGCCATCTTTACTGGCCCTGTCCTGGCCTAATTTTAGGTTCGTAGTAAAATAGAAACGAGACAGTTGTCCTCTGTGTTACCTGGTTTGCCTGTTGGTAGCATCTTGTATTACCATGGGACATTGGTCAAACTCAGAAACTGGCAGTCGCGTACTGCTGTTAGCTAGGATGTTTGGGATGCGCCAGGGTGGACATGGTGTCCCATTAGATACCCGTCAGCCTGTCTGTGTGCTTTCCACATGTTTAGACAGCTTGTGGTTTAAAGTACCTGTTATGTCACATCATAGCAGGGAGCACGTGCAAATAACTGGGGATATTTGATTATAGTAGCATTGGCTAGGTTTATTAACTGTCAATAGAGCTGAGGTTTTTCATTTCCTGCTCTCTGGCCCACCCAGACAAGTATGACTAAGCGCTATGTCCTAGAGAGACGGCTCTATACTCATTGGGTAGAGCCCACCCTCCCCATCAGTGACTGTGTACTGGGCTGGCTCGCATGGCTGGACAGTTGGGAGTGCTCGAAGTTTCTTCGCTGTGTGCTTTACTCTTCAGTACTTTCTTTTTTTAAACATTTATTTATTTGTTTGTTTGTCTGTCTGTCTGTCTATCTATCTATCTATCTATCTATCTATCTATGGTTTTTTGGATTTGGTTTTTTCAAGACAGGGTTTCTCTGTATAGCCCTGGCTGTCCTGGAACTCACTCTGCAGACCGGGCTGGCCTCGAACTCAGAAATCCGCCTCCTTCTGCCTCCCAGAGTGCTGGGCTTACAGGCGAGATTATGTTTTCTTGTGTTGCCGGGGACTGGAGCCAGGGCAAGCACTCTACCACCGAGTCAACCCCAGTATCACCTTACTACCTGATTTTGTAGTGTGCTTTAGGCTTATCACGTACTTCCTCTGCCGTGCTAGCCATGCTTTTCTTTCTCTAAGAAGTCCCAGTTCTTCTTACTGGAGAACGGGATATGAATGTAAGATCTAGACACTGAATGCTGTCTCGGATTCTGGGCACACACTCATTCTCACAGATCAGGTCCCACACTTGGCAAACTTAGCAGAGCCACAGTCTAATTTGTTTTCTATCTAGTGATATGTGTTTATAGCATCTATATTCATTGATTAGAATTGCTCTATAAAGGGGTTTTCTCCCTTTGAGTAGGAATTCATGCACTTCTCTCAAATCTGATACTACAGGGTATTTTTTGTTTGTTTTTGTCTCTTTTCTCATGTATTCCTAAGCTCTCAGTCCAGGCAGTGTGGCTACTTGTTGAGCCCCACTGTTTAAAAGCTGAGCCTGTACTTGTTACATGAAGTTCAGTAGTGCAGCATTTATAACAGTGCCTCCTTCCAGAGTAGCCGGCTCCCTCCTCCACCGGTGCAGGGATGTGGGATCCTGGGGCCCGGCTTCCTTTATTCTTTTTGGTCTAGTTGTCCTCATCCTTTTCTGAGAGAGGCCCCTGAGATGGAGCACAGGTGAATGCCCTAACCGCGTGAACTACAAGGTGTCGGAGATGAATTGTGTCATGTTGGATGTGTCATTTTTTTTTTTCATTCTGTATTCCAAATACAGCTTGTATATTTCTGGCAGTATTTTATACATCTCTGTGTAGCACGTTGGTTTTGTGTGTTAACCAAACAGGAGATGATGGGGCCATCAAATGAGATTGGTGTATTCAACATGGCAGCCAGAAACCCCTCCTTCTAATTTTAGAAAGTGCCCTAGCAGTTTTTCAGAGTATTCTTACACACCCTCTTCTGTTCCTCTTGGGAAGGAATATGCTGTCATTCTGCAGTTAATTGCCACTTTTGAAGTGAGATCCTTATAGGAAAGTCAGACTTGAGGTTTCCAGAGCTGTAGAGTAACATTTATTTGGCTAATACTGAAAATTTATCTGTACTTTTAAGCTTTAACATGAGGAATATTTCTTTGTAAGCTATTGTTATCCAAAACTTTTATTGGGGGAGGCAGGGTTTCTACCAGCTCCTGGAACTCACTTTATAGACCCAGACTGGTTTTTCTAGTTTACGGGGACCCTTCTGCCTCTGCCTCCTGAGTGTTGGGATTAAAGGCATGCACCATTGCACTACCCAAAGCTTTAAGCCTTTAATTTTTTAAGGACTTGGGAATTTAGTTAATTGCTCGGTCATGATCTCTTGGGTTGAGAGTCAGAGCTCCTTCCTGTAGGGCTGTATTTGCTTTCTAGTCAGAAGGTGGCTTAAAATAGCTGCCTTGTGCTCATGGTGAAAGGGTCCTAGAGAGTAAATGTGTTCTTTTGACTCTGAAGTCTAGAGCATGCTTGGAAAGGATTCAAGAATTGGAGGACATGCTTGCTAAAGAGAGAGACAACTCGCGCCGCATGCTATCAGACAAAGAGAGAGAGATGGCGGAGATAAGGGACCAGATGCAGCAGCAGCTGAATGATTACGAGCAGCTGCTTGACGTGAAGCTGGCTCTGGATATGGAGATCAGCGCCTACAGGAAACTCCTGGAAGGCGAAGAAGAGCGGTAAGGGTGTCGCGTGGCCCCTGCCGTGCCGGCTGGGCTTTGTTTTCATGTTAAACCAGCCTCCCCGCCCCTTCCCTCCTCTTATTTTTATATCCAGTATTTTAGGACTGCTTTAAGTTGAAATCTTTCCTAGTGTCTCAGAGGTATTTGCATCAGAGTAAGACATTTATAAATGGTTCATGGTAAAAAACAGCCCAACTAGGGTTTGTCGGTCCCATACAAAGAGCCCAAGCATTTGCAAGTGTCCTGAGAACCCAGTGCATTCTGCAACATGGAGACCTGTTCCACCAGTGTGTATTCCCAAATAAATGTATTAGATGGGAGCAAACTACATAGTAAATGCTCACTTTTAAGGAAAACGAAACATTCCTTTTAAAAAGGAAGGAAGCCACTTTGACATTTTCCTGTCATTGGTTTTAACATCAGGTGGTATGTAGAAATCTTCATTTGCCATTACGTTGACTCTCAGTTTGGCCCATGCATGTGTGTTAGTAGTGTACTGAGAGCATCCAGCATGAGCAAATGCTGCTTTGGTTAAGACCGTTATTGTGTGTGACACGGTGAGGAACTCCTGCCTGTGCGGACCAAAGCCCAGGCGAGTCAGGTGCATGAACTCCATCCACACCGTCTTCTTCCCCACGTAGGTTAAAGCTCTCTCCAAGTCCTTCTTCCCGGGTGACCGTGTCCAGAGCATCGTCCAGTCGCAGTGTGCGCACCACCAGAGGAAAGCGGAAGAGAGTTGATGTGGAAGAGTCAGAGGCGAGCAGTAGTGTCAGCATTTCCCACTCTGCCTCAGCCACAGGGAATGTGTGCATCGAAGAGATCGATGTCGATGGGAAGTTTATTCGCTTGAAGAACACTTCTGAGCAGGTAAATGAGTCGCCCCTCCTCCTCCTCGGGCCTGGTTTTTCAGACTGCCTGGCTGTGGTGGGTGGTAATAGCTATCCATCTTCTACGTGCTTCAGCTTTAGCGGCTTGAAGATTTTTTCCTTGTTCTTTTTTATGTTTGTTTGTAGTGGTGGTCGGGATGGTGTCCATGTGCCACGGCTGGGTGTGGCAGCCAGAGGAGTTCCCTTTCCCTATACTGTGTTGGGTTCAGGAATTGAGATGATATTATCAGTGCTGGCGGAACCCATTGAACCATCCTACCAGCCTGAGAGTTCCTTTGTTAATAAAACTGTGTATCCCTTTATCCCAGACTTGGTCGGGCTATTTTATGATGGCTTCTCTCTCTTTTTAAAAGGATGTTTTATGTATGTGTGTACATCATTGCTGTCTTCAGACACACCAGAAAAGGGCATCAGATCCCATTATAGAGGTTTATGAACCACTGTGTGGTTAGTGGGAATTGAACTCAGGTCCTTTGGAAGAGCAGTCACCGCTCTTAACCTCTGAGCTAACTCTCAAGCCCCCATGATGGTCTTCTCAAAGATGAATTATAACTTTTCCTTAGCTGGTGAAGGTGAAGTTGAAGTTGTAGCTATCAATAAAAGCTTTCTGGAAAGATACGTGTGCAGGCTCAGGTATGCTGAACTCTCAGAGTTCATGACTGAACAGATGCTCATAATCTGATTTATACTGAAATAGTGACAACAGGAATCTCCATCTTGAAAGTTTGTTTGGATAGAAAGTATCCACCTCAGGGATTTTTGAGATTTAGAACTTGGATTTTAAAGAGCTCTGTGGTTCTGAAGGAACTCTGAGGATGTAGGGTGGAGCTGGAGAAAGCAGAGAATGGGGGCGCAGTGTGGAGAATGTCACTTCAAGTGTAAAATGTTTGGGGTCTGATAAGAATCGTGAGGTCACTCCCTGTTGATGTTGTCAATTAATCTCCACTCAAATTGACCCCGATACCTTCCCCAATGTTCTGGGTTCCCAAATGAAACACACACACACACACACACACACACACACACACAGCCTCTATATTTTAATATACCTTAAGAGCTTGATGGCTGGGCCACTCCAGAACCTCCACTAGTATTCCTGAGTTATTACTTACTAAAATCTATATTCCATCTTTGTTGCCCTAGACCCAGTCTGCTCCTCCACCCCACCCCCACTCGGGGGGAGGGGCGCTCTTCCCGGCTCTTGCACTTTGGCTGTCTGTCTCTCTGTCTTGCACTTGTCATGTGTGGCGGTGACTCTTTGCCGGCATGGTGGCTAAGTCCTTTAGGTTTCTTGTCCAGGAATCCTAAAAGTCCTACCTCTGTCTGCCTGCCTAGCCATTGCTGCCAACTTCATTTACCAATCAAAACCAACTAGGGCCAGTGGCCCTCAGACTCTTACGTGGATTCTCGTGCAATTTTGGGGACCAGATTAACATAATATAAGTAGCATTAGGCCAAATCCACAGCAGCTCCCTTCCTCACCAGCCTACTAGAACTACTGTGTGTATATGCATCTAAATAAGTCAGAGAGCACAGGCAGTTCCAGGAGGGTCTGGGCTCTAGGTCCGGTTGGCCACAGTTTGGAAACAGAGAACCTATTGTTTTATCCTGATGATTCCAGATTCCAGAGGCACAGCCACCAGGAGTGTGCCTCGGTGTCTGCTCAATGTGAAGGAAGCCTTCCTGCTCTGCTGGCTACAGACTCCTCACTGGGCAGGCAGGGCCAGGGCTGGTGCATGGCTTCTTTGGCTTGGTTTTACTCCCTCAGGAACAGCTTATTCTAGGCAAAGCTGACACAGATGCAAGAGACCAAAAAAAAAAGTTTCCTCCTGATTTTTGTTAGTCATGAGAGTATGATTTAAAAACAGAAAGCTGTCAGATCATAGGGGTTTTGTTTGTGCTTTTGATGGCTGGCTTGTGTTGTAAATCTTAAGGACCCATCTAATTGAGCAGTGAACATGATCCTTGGTGGTAATTTTCATCTCCTCAGTTTTGTCCCCTTTAAAATTCATGGACGCAGTGTTCATGATGTCACTTTTTGCAGAGCCTGTATGGGTTCATGGGTTTGATTATTTCATAGTTTTCTGTATGTGTAAAGTAACCTTGTTATATTGCATTTTGTGACTAGGATCAACCAATGGGAGGCTGGGAGATGATCAGGAAAATTGGAGACACATCAGTCAGTTACAAATATACCTCAAGATATGTGCTGAAGGCCGGCCAGACTGTGACAGTAAGTAAACTCAGTCATCATTTAATTTTATTTATCTTAATCACAGATATAAAGTAGTTGTAACAACAACCAAAACAACATTTCGGATGAAAGAGAAGCATTTTAGAAATGGGCTTTAAAATGTCTTTATGTTAATAGGGTATTATGTGTGCTGCTAAATACTTAAAAATTATGCCTTAGAGCAGTGAACAGATTTGAAGTTTGGATTATTTTGTCTGTTTTGTTGAGTATAAAATAGTTGCTTCCTCACTGATACTTGCAGCCTCGTGCAATCCAGGATTCTGCAATGCATAAAGATCTGTAGGAAGCCAACACTAGTGTCCTCCTAAAACAACAGCTGCCTAAATTATTATCTGGGATAAGCTTTAATGCTTTTCTATCTTGCCACTCCATTTTACCCTTAGTTGTTTTCAGAGATGGAGTTGCGGGCTGGGATTCTAACAAAGGTCCTTCAGTGGTCAGTTGTAGTTGGTTGTACGTGCTTTGTACCTCTATCCTTGGGAAGCTGAGGCAGAACACTGCAATTCAAAGCCACCTTAGCTTGCAGTAGCAAGACTTTGTCTTCCTAGGTGGGAAGTGGACCAGTTAAGAGCACCGGCTGCAGCTCCATCCAGCCAGTGAGATCCCAGCATAGAAGGGGAGGCACGGGCTAAGGAGCAGTTGGCATTTGATAGCTATGGGAAAAGGAGACTCAGTTTCCTTTAATGATGTGACTCCTGATAGTCTGACCCCACTGCAGGGGTGGCCTTCAGTTCCAAATAGGCTGGGCCACACCAACTGAACTGGGTGGGGAAAGAAGAAAAAAGTAACCTCAAAGTTAGATGGGAAGGGCTGGGGGGATGGTGAGAGTGGGAAGGGGAGGGGCTAGGGTAGGGCATCAATGTGCTCAGAGTAGTGCTCAAATAGAAATCTCAGAGAGTTAATACAAATAATTGGAAGAAAACAAAAAAGCAAGCACGTGCCTTTAACCCTGGGGCTTGGGAGGCAGAAGAAGGTAGATTTCTGAGTTTATGGCCAGCCTTGTCTACAGAGCAAGTTCCAAGATAGCTGGGGCTACACAAAAAAGCCTAGTTTTGAAAAACCAAACAAAATATCCACTGGCTGCTCTTGCGGAGGACCAGTTTAAGTCCCAGCCACATTATTGGGTGGCTCCAAATCACCTGTGAACTCAACTCCAGGGAACCTGACACCCTCTTCTAGACTCTAAAGGTGGCTACAGAAATGTACAAAGAAGTCCTCTTTTGGGCTAGGACCCCAGTATTGTCCAGAGTAACCGGCTCTTGGCCTAACAGCGTGAATTTAGAGATGGCTAAATGGCACTCTTAACTTATTCTCAGTTAGCTCTGTATTGAGTGCTCTGCAGGACCACATTTAAATGGGAATACATTGAATTTAGAGCAACCAAAAGCTTCCTCTGTTTTTTCACTTAGGGGGCTAATGTGTTAACTTTGGATTTCAAAGAAGGCATCTTTATCTGTTTTTATGGGTTCTTTAAAAACAAAAAAAATAAAGCGCTGCTGAGTGTGGGAACACCTTGGGAAGCCGAGGTCAGGGGTTATTCACAGCACTACAGTTTGAGGCCAGCCTGGACCACTTGAGACACTATATCCAGAAAACAAAAGCTACCCCCTGTGGTTTGTTTTTATTTTATTTATTTATTTTTTGTTTTGTTTTGTTTTCCGAAACAGAGTTTCTCTGTATAGCCCTGGCTATCCTGGAACTCACTCTGTAGACCAGGCTGTCCTGGAACTCAGAAATCCACCTGCCTCTGCCTCCCAAGTGCTGGGATTAAAGGCGTGAGCCATCACCGCCTGGCTTGTTTTATTTTTCAGATGAGGTCTTTGTAACCTTGGCTGTCCTAGAATTTACTTGCTCTATATAGAGACCAGGCTGGCCTGGAGGTCTTAGAGATCTGTTTACCTCTGCCTCCTGAATGCCCGGATTAAAGCGTCACTTCCACACCAAGCTTCCTTCTCTCCCCGCCCCCCCTGAGTCTCCCTCTACAGCCCAGGCGACTTTGAAGTGATCACAACCCTGTCTTAGTGTCTCACATGTTTATAATTTTGATCAGTACAAACCTTAATGTTGAAGATCAAAGGCTCAAAATGCAGGTTAGAACTTCTCTAAAGTACAGAGAGCTTTGACATCTCTCTGAAAACAGCAGGTGTTAATTTTGTAATAATGAGTGAAAATGAGAACAAATATCCTAACTGCTCTATTCTTTAGTAATTATAGTGAGAGAAGATTGCTTAGTTCTATTATAAGTCTTAAGGAAACTGCATAATGTGTTTTAAAGTTTGGTATTTTACTTCAGAAGGTTTAGACTTGAATATTCTCTGTCTCATGATGAGCTAGCTGGTATGCCAGTCACTGCTTCTCCCTCTGGATGTGCCATCCAGAGACTAACATGACCGCTACCGGGACTGCTCCTGTGGGTTGTTTCACAGAAGGGCGGATCCAGGAGATAACAGTGCATCTTTTTTTTTTTTTTTTTTTTTTGGTTTTTTGAGACAGGGTTTTTCTGTGTAGCCCTGGCTGTCCTGGCACTCGCTCTGTAGACCAGGCTGGCCTTGAACTCAGAAATCCGCCTGCCTCTGCCTCCCAAGTGCTGGGATTACAGGCGTGCGCCACCACCGCCCGGCGCATCTTTTCTTTAGTAGCTTGTATTAAGTGTGTTCGGAGTTTTGGGACACAGTAGTGAGGGAGATTTCCCGATGACATTCATTGTTCAAGGCAAACTGCAAGCGTCAGTCTGAAGTTTCGGAGCAGAGATGAAAGGCTCCCATGTGCGCCTTTAAAAACTAATTCTTACAGTTTAAAAGCTTCCAAAGCTGTAAAATTAATTATGGGATTGTATTTAGTCTGTTTTGTTCAGAATATCATATCAAAGAGCACAGTGACATGTTCCTTTAGTCTCAGCACCAGGAAGGCAGAGGCAGGAGGGTCTGAGTTTGAGGCTAGCCGCATCTACAGAGTTCTAAGGGCAGCCAGGACTACACAGAGAAACCCTGTCTCAAGAAACAATCAAAACCAAACAAAAATCTAGAATATTATTTCAGTATAAAAATCATTAGTTGGGTATGTTAATTTCCTCCTAAGCCTTTGCAGTCTGGGGTGCACAGCACATCCTTATTTTATTAGCTGCCTTGAAGGATCTGAACCTCTGACAGGTTACCACTCACACTAACCCAACCATGTGATTCCATGTAAATAGTGAAGAGTATTGCTAGGACTTAGGACTGGAAGCCAGCTGCTCTGTGTCTGAAAACTGCTGTTCCATTTTTCAGTTTTATCCTGGTAAATGCCCCTTTCTGTCTGTAACGCTCATGAAAGATCTAGAAGCTTCCATGGACCTTTCTGTCTAGAACTAGGGACGTGACTCACTTTCTCTGAGGTACACAGGCCCAGTCACCCCCTCCCTCCCCCCCTGTGGGCTTGTGAGCTTGTGGGCTTTAGGTACTTTAGAACAGCCCACCTGCTTCGAGGGCGGACCCTCACAGCCTGATACTTTTCTAAGACAGGAAAGCACTTGAAGGGAGGAGGGATCATTGATCACAGAGATTCATAGCTTGGGTTTGTTCTTGGCATTGTTGATTTTAACCAAAACATTCTACAACCAGTTGAGGTGTTTCTGTGCTTAATCCTGCTTAATCGTTTTCTTTATTCACCCGCTTGTTTGTTTCTTTGTTGGGTTAGGGTTGGTTGTATCTGCCTCTGAGGACAGACCACAAAAGCATGATTTGTCTAGGATTTTACCTAGGTTTTCTTTCCCCCTTTTCCCCTTTTAAGAATTCCCCTAATGGATTCTGTATGTCTTATGTCTATGTCCTCTCTATAAGATTGTGTGTGTATCACATGCCTAGGCATTGCCCAGAGGGGCAACTCTAGAACCCCTAAAACTAAAGTCAGTTGTGGTTGGTTAGCAACCTGATAGAGGCTCAAGTGCTGACCCCGGATCCTCTGCCAGAGCGCTGCACTCTTACCCACTGAGCCCTCTTACCCGCTGAGCCCTCTTACCCACTGAGCCCTCTCCAGCCTCTGCACTTGGGGTTTCTGATTGCCAGTGTTTTTCTAGTCTACCTGTTTCCTTCTGCCAAAAAATACAGGAAAATATGGCAGAATTTCCATCCTGATGAGAGGAATGTATTTTTTTCCTTTGGCTTATTTCAATAGCAATCATATTTTACCTGGAACATTTTCTGCATTCTTTGTGGAGCATAAATAATCTGAGACAGGCTGGGGCACTGTGACACTATCTCTGATTGGGGAGGAGCCACTCTCCCTGAATAGTTTAGATAGACTGTTAGTTGCTAGAAGGTTAATTTCTTTTGTTGAAATTGGAGTTCTATGGTGTGTGTGTGTGTGTGTGTGTGTGTGTGTGTGTGTGTGTGTGTGTGTGTGCGCGCGCGTGCGCGCGCACGTGCTGAAGGGTGGGCCCAGGAAGCCCGTAGAAAAATTGATTGTTAATGCTACGGTTTCATAGTGAGCTCTCTCCTTTGCATTGGTTGCCAGTCTACCAACAGTCCCACCTATTGTAAGTACCATTGTTACCTTGTTTTTGTATATGAAGAAAATAAGGAAATCTGTTCTAGGTTAGCTGCTTTGTAGACTAGCTAGGCCGGAGCATGGCGGCTTTATTTCAGGAGCTCATGTGTCCATATGCCTGTCCTGGGAGGAAGTGGAATGCTTATACAGTCTCTGGGTGGTAATGACCACAAGCAGCTAGCTAACAGCAAAACAGCTGGGCAGAGTCCTCAGGCCACGTGACGTGAAAATTAAGTCTCATCATGTTGCTGAAGGTGAAATATGTGCGCGCTGGCTTCTGGGTGGACTGATGTCCTTTTCTTTTTCAGGTATGGGCTGCAAATGCTGGCGTCACGGCCAGTCCTCCAACTGACCTCATCTGGAAGAACCAGAACTCTTGGGGCACTGGTGAAGATGTGAAGGTTATATTGAAGAATTCTCAGGGAGAGGTACGGAAGGTTCACTGAAGGATTTCCTAATCAGAAATCCATTGAAATGTAAAGTAACTGAGACTTTAGTCAGACTACGACTGTCAAGTAGTAGACACTGAGTAAGCGGAAGCACCACACATTTTAAAAATAATGTCGCATAGGGCATTGATTAATTCACTCAGGGTCCAATTTTCCTGGGTAGGTTCTGTCTCCACTGCACATTGGCTTTGGGGCCCTGCATAATTTCACCTCTGAATGTTCATACTTTATGAAACAGCATACGGTGCAGTGTGCTTACCTGGTAAAGCTTATTCTGTTAACCTGACAAATGTTTGTCAACCTTGTCCCGGGGCTCAGGAAACACTGTAAGACTGTGACACAGATTTTCTTGCCATCGTCATCATGTTAATTGTAGGATTCTTGTCGCAAGAACAATAGAATAGCTGCCTTTGATGTTTGCTATAAGGCGTCAGTTTCTGTATTAAAGTGTGTTTGGCTGTAGTGGCACAGACTTAAATCCCAGCAGGTGGGAAGCAGGAGGATCTCTGAGTTTGAGGCTAGCCTGGCCTACAGAGTGAGTTCCAAGACAGCCAGGGTTACACAGAGAAACCTCTTAATAAACAACAACAAAATAGTTCATCGTAATGCTGTTGTTCTGGTTAGAACAGTAATGCTGTGTGAGTGCTTGAGAAGACTGACTCTGAAGAGCTGCAGCTTCTGGCCCAGGCTGGAGCCTCCTCCGCCCTGCTGCACTAACTCAAGTCACACACAGCCTTTAGCACCTAGTTGTTCACAGACTGTGTGCTTGGATGTGTTTCACACTGATGGATGTGCATTGAAGAAACCACGTGACCCTGCCTTTGGGGTTTCTTGGTTGTTTGTTTTAAACCAGGGGCCCTGTTAAATGTCAGATGGCCCCTACTGAAGCCATTCCACTGTGGAGTTCTGTGCTGCGTGGCCTTTGAACTAGACAGAACTCATACTAGCTGCAGGTTAGCTCGTGCTTAAACTTGGCAGCTTTTGCCTGACTCAGTGTTCTCTGCAGGAAAGTTAGCGGTACTTGGACATGTTATTAGAAAATGGAAATAGGTACTTTAGAGAATGACCAGGCCTCTGTTTCCACTCAGTACATTTGAGCTCAACTGTCTGTTACTAGGAGTTAGTGCCAATTCGTCCAGGTTTCATTTCCTGATAGAATGAAAGGTGCTATCTTGGCCTTCAAACTCCCTGGGCGGCCCTGCTGCCCCTGAGGCCCCTGAAGGTCCCTGAGGTTGGAGCAGCTGGCTCCGCCTTAGTTTTATTCAGCATTTGTTTAGCACCTTTTCTTTGCCAGGGGCTAAGATGTTTAAGCAGATTCCCATTGAGTTTTATAAAGAATTTAGAATGCCAAGTCACTTGCACAGAATTTCTGTACTAGGATAAAAAGTGTTAGAAACCAGTCAGCAGGTATTTCCAATGGACACCAGTAGCTCCCTGCAGGAAAGAGGGAAGGAAGGTCTACTAACTGCTGCTAATTATGCAAAATTCACCAGCTAAAGCTGCTGATGAGATGGCTTTAAAAAGTCTCCGTTAGCCTTGTGGTTTGAAGTCTACCATGTTGCTTTTAGGAGGTCGCTCAGAGAAGCACGGTCTTCAAAACTACCATACCTGAGGAGGAAGAGGAGGAGGAAGAGCCCATTGGAGTGGCTGTTGAGGAGGAGCGTTTCTACCAGCAGGTATGATTTTAATTTTTAGTAGTAGAACTGCCTGAAAGCTTGTTGTGAGCATTTCCTTCCTGTATTCAAACCCAAGCAGTGGCCATCCCCCTGCGGCAGTGCACACTCAACCAGTGGTGCACAGGGCACAGACTTGGATGCAGAGCAGAATGGTAGCCCCTTGACTTTGTCCTTTTTTGCCAACTTTTAGCTGTTGTCTTGTTTTCTGGTATAGATAATATGTTGTGTTGAGCATGTGTATTAGTTACAAATGCGTAGCTTAATTGAATGCCGAGGCCTTATTGGAAAGTTTGTGCTTCTAAACGAGAGCAGCATTTGCATGTAAACGCAGAACAGAAAAGGAGACCCAGAGCCACACTGACCTTCAGTGTGGAGCCCAAGGCATTGCTGCTATATTACGCTGCCATTCACTAAGAACTGCAGGGGTTTACAGAGCCCCAGTTAAACTCCAACTAAACCCCAAATTCTGTTTTAACTAATTAATTTTGGGAAAAAATCAATATAGCTAATGAGCCTTCAGTTTATATTCTGCTATATAACAGAATATAAGCTTTTGAGTGTAATCATTAGTTTGCCCCTTCTTGTCTCCACGTCTACGTACTTGTAATTTAGGTTGGCCCTGTGTCTTAGTCACTGTTCTGTTGCTGGGAACAGACACCGTGACCAAGGCAGCTCTTAGGAAAGCAGGAATGGTTGTAGAGCAGTGGCTGAGTGCCGCGTCCTGATCGTAGGCGGAGACTGGGCCTGGTGAGTCCTTTGAAGTCTCAGAACCTACCCTCGGCGATATACTGCCTCCAACGAGCACACACCTCAGCCCTTCTAATCTTTACAAATGGTGCCTCCATCTCCTTCCTGAATGCTGAACTGTAGGCCTGTGGCACCACGGCTGGCTTAAAGAGTACTAGGGGTGGACCACAGGGTTTCACGCATGCCAAACAAGTAGGCAACCAAGCGAGCCACAGCCTTTAGTTTCAAGTCTTAGCAAGTAAACTGAGGCCTGTGGACAGTAAGGAAACTGTTCAAATCCCCACGGGAGGAAAGAAAGCTAAGACAGGGCAGACTAAGTCTTCAAATACATGAGTGTATGGGGAACATTCTTATTCAAACCACATCTTGCCCTCAGCAGACTTCATGTGTAACCCCATTTGTGTAATCGCTTGAGGTGGGATTTTAACAAGTACGTTATGGTCCTACTCTGAATGACTAGAAGATGACATTTGAGACAAGTGATCTATCCGCATGAGTCCTGGCTGCTCAGACCCCGGGGAAGGCTCTCGAGGCCCCTGGTGTCATTGTAAACAGCTGTGGAAAAGGCACTTGGACAGTGTGGCAGAGGGTAGGATATTTGGGTATTATATATAGAAAGAACAGATGACAGTGTTTGAATACACTGAACTTGGGCTTCTGATGATTCTATGATGTGACTGGGATTGACCAGGGCCGGCAGTATTCTTCTGGTGGGTTCTTGGGATTGGCTAGTTCAGCCCAAGCTTCTTTACAAAATAGCATCTGGCAACGATGGTTAAAATGGCAAGTCGTAGGCCTCCTGAGAGGGGCCCAGAGCCCCCTGCTGTAGTCTCTAGACCTCAGGAGACCTCAGGTGCTACTGAGATCAGACCATCCCGCATGCTAGGAGAGTCCCCTGCTATTGTCATGACAGAGAGCCACCAAGCACAGTGGCAGTGATCTAGTGCCTTTGGGACTGACAACTTTCAATTTTAGTCTAGTTAGCAGCAAGTCACAAGTCACCAAGGGTTTGTGTTTTGCTAGGCAAGTGACACTGAGTAATGTCCCAGCTCTGTGAGTGTTTTGCCTGCACTTGAGTAACCTAACCATGCAGTACCTGTGGAGGCCAGAAGGGGGCACAGGATCCCCTGGAACTGCATTATAGTGAGCCAAATGCAGGTCCTCTAGAGAGTGGCTGGTGCGCTTACCCACGGAACCATCTCGTCTACCTTGCCAGCTACTCTTTAAAAAACACGCTTTATAGAATTTTTCTTTCTTTTCTTTTTTAAAAAAAGATATATTTATTTTATTTCTATGAATACATTGTAGCTGTCTTCAGACACACCAGAAGATGACATCAGATCCTATTACAGATGGTTGTGAGCCACCATGTGGTTGCTAGGAATTGAACTCAGGACCTTTGGAAGGGCAGTCGGCACTCTTAACTGCTGAGCCATCTCTGCAGCCCCATAGATCAGATCTTCTTATGTTTGTAACCTCAGCTGGCCTGAGCTTCCCAGGCCTAGACCAACTTTTGTTTGTTTTGTTTGTTTTCTGGAAAAAGTTGGCATAGTCAGGAGCAAGAGCTCAGTCGTGGGATTTGCTGAGTAAGCCCGTAGGGAACGCGAGAAAGAGTGAGGTGTGAGCAGGTCCATTTTAAGTTGGGAATGCAGCCTCTGGGAAAATGGCTTGTGTTTAGAGCGTTGTGATATTGTTGGCACTGACTTTCCCTCTCTTTCCCCTCTTAGGGAGCCCCAAGAGCATCCAATAAAAGCTGTGCCATTATGTGAGCTTGTCCAGTCACCGTCTTCCTCAAGCTAGAAGCGTGGAGTCCTGTACACAGTGCAGAGCCTTCTCAGAAGCACAGGATATTTTTGTATTTCCTTTATGTGAATTTTTAAGCTGCGAATCTGATGGCCTTAATTTCCTTTTTGACACTGAAAGTTTTGTAAAAGAAATCCTATCCATACATGTTGCAAGATGTGAATTATTGACACTGAGCTAACTGTACTGTTTGGAAAGGGGCCCTCAAGTTTTTGGCATTTTTCTTTCCTTTTTGTATGTGTGTATGTAATTTTTTTTTTTAAAGTTCTTTTAAGAGGGGACAGGGAGGGTAAGAACCACTGCGTGTCCGGGCGTAATTGAGGATCGCTCTCCCAGCCGAGGGTAATCCACTCTCGCTCCTTCTCTGCTCTATATAAAATGGTGCTGCGCGGGAGGGGGGAAAGCAGTTTTTCAATATATGAACTTTTGTATGGAATTTTTTTGTAATAAGTGATCAAGGTTACAAAATTTTTTTTTAAATAGAAAAGAGAAGAAAAACTTTGTAAGAAGGCAATATTAATCTAGTCATCATGTAAGCACTCTGGATGGAGGTTCCGCAGAGCTGTGGTATGGTCCTTCTCTTAGATTCTTGATTCCTGAGGGGAATGGGGCAGGCGGGGTGGGGGGGGCTTTCTCTTCAAATGCGCTAGTTGAGTTTTTAAGATAGTGTAACATGCTTAAATTTCTTATTCGACATTAACAAATAAAAGGCTGTTTTACTATTAATCTGCTGTCCTTTGTTAACCCTTTAGACCAGTGGGTCTCAGCCTGTGGGTTGTGACTCCTTACGGGGTGCTGGCCCTTTCACTGGGGTCACCTAAGACCACCAGAAAAACGCATATTCATAGTATGACTCAACAGTAGCAAAATTATAACTTTAAAGCAGCAATGAAAGTGAATCATGGTTGGAGTCCCCACGGCACGAGGAACTAACTGTCTTACAGGGTGGCAGTGTAGGGAGGGTGAGAACTGCAGCCTTAGGCGGATGGCGACAGGGTAGAACAGCATTAGTTTGATCGGCTCAAGTGAACTGGACTTCTTAGTGATGTTTTACAACTGAGGAAGGTAAGTAGATGAACGTTCAGACTCCGGTGCTGCGTTGGAGGGTGACGGAATCCTTACTTAACTGTGTTCCCCTTATCGATAGTGGCTGTCTCCAGGGAAACAGATGACGACAGTGGATCACCTTTATATTGAAGAAGAAAATGAAGAGATTTTAGAGTCTGTTTTGTACTCTCATTTAAAATAGAAAGGGAAAAGAAATTAATTAGAAATCCCTGTTAGGTGAGGAACTGAATGGCCGTGAGAGGAGCGTGTTGTAGCAGGCAGCTGTCACCCATGGGTGACCTTACTGCTAGGCTTCGTTGGTTGTGGATTTGAGGAGTTTCTCTCCTGCGATTGCTTTAGTAGAGACAGTTCATCTTGTAGGAACAGAACATTGGAAGCCTCCCTAGAATACACAGAAGACATTTCAGAAGCTAACCCAAAGCCAGTGTTTGCTCTCCTCTTAAAATATTCCTGCAGTAAGCTGGGCAGAGACTACCAGCTTCCGCTTGAAAATAACTCACAAAGCCCCAAATTACTGTGCTGAACAGATTTACAGCATACACTGGTGCTGTCGCAGACACAAGATAAATGCCGGGTCAGAGATCCTGTCTGCTGAAGCAGATAAAATGATAACTTCTCAACACAGATTTATCTTCCGAACAGCAATAGGGAAGACAGCTGTATGTGCCTGTGAAACATTTGCCACAAGAGGGGGTTCTTGTCATCAAACCTGAGGTTCTTTACCGCCAGATTAATTATGCTATAAAACTCAACACTTTAGGCACCAAGGGGGAAAATGGCAGTTGTACTATAGTAGAATCTTGTGTGATCTGGTGAGATTTATAGGAAAACTCCAGGATTCAATTAACCAAAGTAGTTTGGAGCTTCTGGGGATTTTCAGGGATGGGCTGCCGGGAGCCTATCTTGAGAACGCCGGCCAGGAGGGAGGGTGCAGCTCCATCGATGGCGGCCAGGCAGAGGACACACAGACACACTTTAAAATTACCCTTCCCAGAACAAACGAAAATTCATTTTCTCCTTGTTTCATCTCTTGTCTGTGTTGACCTTCATGTTTAGCCTGCGTCCATTCCTCAGACGTGGGTCTCAGCTCATCTTGTCTAAGATAATTCTGCATGTTCTTCTTGGAGACCATGTCACCTCTGTTCACGGTTCCTCCAGTCTAGGATTTCAAGCCTCTCCTCCCTTGTATTTAGATTTCTCTGGGCTGTGTTCTCAATGAGCACCTCACCGATTCTACACTGTCCACCTTGACATTTATCCAAGTCTTTGAGTTTCTGATTTCATTGGCTTCGTTTCTGAAGGGAGGAGTGGGAGGAGGAGAGCGTTAAGCTAAGCTACAGGGCAGACAGCCTTGGGCATCCTTTTCTGGAGCCGCCAACCATGCCTTGAGATAGGAACTTTCCTTGGGACCTAACCTAGCCTGAAAGCCCCAGGGATGCTCCTGCCCCCTCGCCCTTCCCCCAGCACTGGGGTTCTGAGCATGCATCATCATGGCCAGTTCTGTAGGTAGGTGCCGGGGATCGAACTCAGGTCCTTGGTGAGCCATAATCTTAGTCCACTCCTTTTTAAAAACTTTTAAAAGAATATTTCTTTTGATGGGTGGTGGTAGCGCATGCTTTTAATCCCAGCCCTTGGGAGGCAGAGGCAGGCGAATTTCTGAGTTTGAGGCCAGCCTGGTCTACAGAGTGAGTTCCAGGATAGCCAGGGCTACCCAGAGAAACCCTGTCTCAAACTCCCCCCCCCCCCAAAAAAAAAGAAAAAGTATTTCTTTCATTATACATTTTATTCCTTCAATCATTGATTTAATAGTCTTAGTAAATCAGTTTCATTGAGTTTGGGGAACTTGTTTTTAAGTTATAGGTGCATTTGTTGACTTCCTAATAGTAGGTGGTTTGCTTCTTGGGAGGTTAGGGTTGTAACCACCTCTCCGGCAGTAATGGCTGTTTTGTTAGAAACCCTAGAGTTTTGATGGTATTAGACCTGCACTGTACTACTGAACCAGCCCTAGCCGTTTCTATTTAATCAGTCTTAGAGTGGAAGGGAGGGCTTGTCCATGACATTTTAATTTAATTGTCATGTACACCTCTGGGTATTGAGATATATAAGCATATTTTCGAGGTATGATTATCCTGTCTTGTAAGCCCTTTGACATATGCACCATTCTCATGTTGAAGGTATTTGGATGTCTCAATGTGTGCTTTTAAAGCGAGAAAGGCTCGTTACTCCGCACCTGGCACGTGGTAGCCTGTGTTTCAGAAGTCTCCGTGTGGAGGGAGTCTCTGGTCCAGTGTTAGGAGTCCCTGGAGCAAGGATTGGATATTTTCATTGCAAACCTAGAATTCTGACTCTGGTGCTGGCCTGCTTCCTGAAGCAGTGGTCCTTGGGGGTGTGACTTAGAATTCTGTTTCTTTTGTTTGGCTTCCTTCTGAAAGGATAATCAGGCAAATGGAATGGGAAAGAAACTTCTTAGGGAAAGTAGAAATACTTAGAGAAGCTGTATTTCACATTGATGGGAGGATGAGAGTTCCACTTTAATTAGTGTGTGGAAGGGGCAGCAGATTCATGAGGAGTTGTTCTGGGAGTAGAGGTTGGGTTGGTGTGGAGGGGCAGGGTGAGGGCGGAGAACAGTGCAGAAGCAGCATTGCCAGTTTGCCCTGGAGACCAGCTCTGGCTCAGGGTGTGAAATCGCCCCACTTCCACAATGATGCTTTCTCTTTCGCTTTCAGCCACTCAGTAAATCCAGTCTGTCCTCTGCTGACATTTCTCCAGAGACAAAGTGCACCTCACCATTTCAAGAGACAGCCTGCCCAGTAGCTTAATGACTTTATAACAAAACACAGATTCGCCCAGATTTATATGCGAGGGCTTCCTCCACCGTCTGGCTGCCAGCCACCCTGTAGTATTCTGCTGGCTTTTCAGACCTGCTTTGGTGAGTCCTCATGTGAGCTTCAGGTTGGATCTTAAAGAGGCCTACTCCTTTGTATGCTATTTTAAACAAATTGGTGTTGGTTTCTTTGATTTCAAAGGGAGGTGGCTCTGTGGACAAAGGTGCTAGCCTGGGGTGCTAGCCTGCCTGCTGAGCTCCCACCTACGTGGCAGAAAGGAAAACTTACTTGTCAAGGCTGTCCTGTGCCGCATACACACTTGCCCTGGTGTGTGAGGACGCAGAGAAGGACAAGCACACTAAGCTCTCGATGTTCGAGCTACAGTGCACGGCTTAACTTGCTGAGCTCCTGTGACCTCCCTGGTTCCCTGCCATCTGCGTGAGTCTGCCTTTGGGGACACCTCACTGCTGTGACTGGACAGTGGTTTTCCCTCAGTCTGACTCAACCTTGACAACTATTTCAAAAAGGTCTGGGTTGGTTGGTTGGTTGGTTGGTTTTGTGTTTTGGGAGTTCAGCTTTCATTTTGTAACCCAGGCCTCTGGGAATTTATTTCCTGCCTCCCTTTCCTGATGTGTGGGGGTCCGAGCCATGCACTCCTCCCCTCCCCCCCCCACCCCAGCTGGTGTGATTTGGTCTGTGAAATATACATGCTTATCCACTCAACCCCAAAGTGACCCAAGTCTGGTCACGTTGTGTAGTGGACGCACGACCTCACTGTTGGCTTTCTAGCTGAGTGGCTGGCAGGGATCTCCAGAGAACTGTTCATTACCCAGTTCCCAAACTGGATGCCAGCTCTGACTTTGCCTCCCTCTGAGCCAGGGAGCCTCCTGGCTCACGCTGCCTGTACTAGCACCAGGTTTGGTTTTTTTTTATTTTTTTTATTTATACCCTCTCGTGTCTCTTTTCCCATTCCCTTGTTCTCAAAGCTGGGGCCAAAAATTTCCTGTGAGCCATTTTTCCAGAGGACAAGTCAGACCATTTCTCCTTAAGCTTTTGTTGGGGTGGGGTGGGGGTTGGGGGGGTGAGGAGGTGGGGTGGAGGGGGATTAGAAGATTTGACCCTGGCGTTGGGTTGGCGTGGTCTGATATCCACACTCCAGAACACTCGTTTTTTCATCATAAAAGAGAAAGTGGCCTGGCCTCCACCCTGAGACGCTACCACAGAGCCAACAGGAAGAGTGCCAGCTGCACTCCTAGAGGGGACTTTTCTGTGGAGAAGATCGCCAAGGGCGTCAGAATGACCTTACCCCAGAAGTCTGAGAACCCTGAGGCAGGGCTTGGAGCATAGGATGGGATCGGGAAGCGTGGTTCTCACATAGTGTTGAGACAGAGAAGCAGGCCGGGATGATGTTCAGAGGAAAGAATGGGGCGGCGTGCCTTTGGATATAACAATCATTCCGACACCATTCATACCTCATTAGCTAGTGGTATTCCTGTTTTTTGCAGGTAGGACACTGGGGCCCAAAAGGTGTCCTTGTCCCCTCACAGAGGACTCCCAGAGGAGAGTGCTGGGTCTTTCTGACTGGTTGGTTCTGTCCCAGGCTGCCGGCAGCAGACAGTTTTACCCAGGTAGAGTTAGCTTACTGGTGAAGCATGTTCCCCTCGGTGAGTAGGACTTGGACTGCTTCCGTTGTCTCGTGCCCTCCCTGCCCGTTTTATACAGTGAATGCTGCACGGTGCTGTTGAGGGGCGATCTAAAGGAGGCCCCAGCAGCTGGGCTGAAGAGCGAGCAGGAGAGGGGTTCTGTTCCCAGCCTGAGCTCTTGCTCAGGTCTGTCTTTCTTTGAAAAGTTTTATTCTATGTGTGAGAGTGTTTAGCCTGGGGCTGGTGAGATGGTGGTTAAGAGAACTGACTGCTCTTCTGGAGGTCCTGAGTTCAAATCCCAGCAACCACATGGTGGCTCACATACATCCATAATGAGAAACAAATAAACAAACAAAACAACCTATGGGCCAAAGCAAGAGGGAAAAGGGAAGGGGAAAAATTTTTTTTTTTAAAGTGTATGTGTACTGCATGTGCTGGGCGCCTGTGGAAGCTATTCCTGGGACTGGAGTTATAAAAGGTGTGAACCCTCATGTAGGTGCTAGGAACTGAACCTGGGTGCTCCTGACCTCTGGACAATCTTTTGAGACCCTCTGCCTTCCACTAGTCTCTCGAGGCTGAGCTATGGCCCTGCAGGACTGACCTCTGTCACGCTGGCTGTGTTTCAGCACACGCAGTCTTTGTTCAGGGAGGTAATTGTCTGTTAGAGTGTCCTGTGGGAGGCAGTCAGTCTTCATAGCTACAGCATTGTTGGAGAACGCAGAAAGCAGTTGAAAGTCCTTGGCCGCCTAAGTGAAGCAATGCGTCTGTCTACGGAATTTGTGAATTGTTTGCAGTGACCTAGAGTGAGTGCCAGTCCCTCCCGGTTACCCGTGTGGGGTGGGGGGTGGGGCGATAGAATAATGGGGATTATCGGAACTGGTGATTCAGTCGTGATTAGAATGGAGGGTAACAAGAATTTTAGCAGCCGGAGTGACCATTGTTTAGGACACGCCGAGTGTAGTCATGGTTATGTTCCAGATTTGTACTTTCCCAGGCACTCTTCCACAGACAGGATTCAGACAGAATAGCACCGATGACCTTTGACCTCGCTCTCCGAATGGAAAACCCCGTATAAGAATAGCAGTGAATGCCACCAGTTGCTGTTGGTCAGTTGGTCAGTCCTGCTGTCGGCATGGTCCTGAGAAGCCATGCTTTCTTATATCTTGGTTTTGTTAGGTATATGTTTAGATTAAAAGTCCAGTCTGGTGTTGGTGGAAGAATTCAATTAGATTGTGTGAAAAAGGTCATGGCAGGTCATGGCCATATGGTAGGTTGTAAGTGCTTAGGAATTTAATTGTGAGCTTAAAATTAATTAACCAAGAGAACTGAGATGAGGGGAAGGAGACTTGGTACAGAATTGGTGGGGTGTCTGCGAGTTGTAAGTGCATATGGTGGTTCTCAGAATCAATACTTCTCCCTGAATTAATCAATGGTTCAGCAAGGAAAGCCTTTGAGAATACCAGAAGCACCACCTTTTTCCTGTCACGGGTAATAACTGAGCGAGCGCCGTCAGTCATTAACCGCCAGGTGCAGCTGAGCCACCTCGCCTGATGGTGCAGGAAAGGGAAGCCGGCACTGACGCTGTCGTCCATTACGCCTGCTCTGCGTCAGAGCTGCCATCCGGGCTGCAGGGGTCGCTGATCTCTCTGCAAATGGCCTAGTGCTGTTTTTGTGAGTCCCCAACTCTGAGGTTAGGACTATCGTGCCACACAGTTCAGCCCTGAGCCGTTTTCTCCTGACTCCCCAGGTGGTCCTGGGGTGAAATAAATAAGTCACCAAATCCTTAGGGCAGCCGGTCTCAACCTGTGGGTCAAGACCCTTTTGAGGGTTGGACAATTCACAGGGGCCCCTAAGGCCATTGGAAAACAGACATTTACATTACGATTCATAACAGTAAGTCTACTGTAGCTGTCTTTAGACACCCAGCAGAGGGCGTTACCATCATCTGATTACAGATGGTTATGAGCCACCATGTGGTTGCTGGGATTTGAACTCAGGACCTTTGGAAGAGCAATCAGTGCTCTTAACCGCTGAGCCATCTCTCCAGCTCTCTCCACCCCCCCCCCCCATCTTGTTCTTAATTATTCAGAGTATCCTTAGTGCAGAAAAAACTTTGTTTCAAACCCCCCGGGGGAACTCCAGGGGCCCAGTTGGAATCCTCTGCTTCTCTGGTAGGAAGGGTGCATTGTGAACACCGCCAGTCTTTGTGACAGGCTGGTCACCTCGGTACACTTGCCATTGTGTGAGACTGAAGATGACTGTGACCCTGGAGCTACCCTGTGTGCTCGAGCCTCAAGCAGGAAATGGAGAGTTCTGGACCTCGCGCGTTTGGCTGTCATTTCTGAGTTGCCCACTGAGGCCCTAAGCACTGAGTGTCTTTTTTTGTTTTTTTTTTTTTTGCTCCTGCCAGTTGGCCAGCCTGCGCCGCCGAGCCGGAGTTGTCCTCTTTGCTGGCCGCTCCTGCTCCCACCTTGAGCGGAGCTGGGTTCCCCTCCGCTGGATCTGCAGCGGTGAGCAGCTGGTAGTGTGCCTGTCCTTGATGAGAGCTGTGGTTTTATGTCACACTGTCACTTAAACGAATAACGTAAGCCTTTTAGCTAGGAGAGAGGATTGATGCACCAACAGCTTCAGGCATGTTGGAGCCACAGCTGCCCCATGGAGGCCTCTACTCTGTTCCTCACCCAGGCTGCTGAGGAGAAGCGACGAGGTGTCTTTGGCAACTGTTTTCCAAAAAGGAATGCGCTGAGAGGTTGGGAAACACTGAATTATGAAATAAAGGAAGGAGAGCCTTGTGTCATCCTTGGCACCCGGATTGCAAGATACAGGAATGGGATCGGCCTCTGGAGAGGCGCTGCGGGCCTCCGGCGCTGCGGGCCTCCGGCGCTGCGGGCCTCCGGCTCTGTGGGCATCAGTTTGTTTTTCTCTGAGTTCCTTCCCACAGAGCCCACAGGAAAGGGCTGGCCTGGCTGAGGGACTGGATGATTATAGTGGGGGAACAAGCTAATGCTAGCGCTGTCTGGGGGAAGTTAGGGAAGCCACGGCCTTGCAGGAGATTGCTGTTCGGAGACGTCACGATGGGACAGGCGGGACGAACACGTGTGCTGTCTGTTTGGTGACTTCCCTCATATTGTCACTGTGTTGCTGAGCTACCCAGGGCCCACAAGGCAGATTGGATGGTCCTCAGCTCGGGTCCCCGGTGTGGAGGGGGCCTGGGCTGCTTCATCTCTGACTTCTGGCTGGGTGGTCTGTTCTCTGCCCTGCAGCAGGCCTGCTTCAGATACTTTTTCTCCTGGACTGGTGCTAATGTGGCTGGGGGGGGGGGGGTATCTTTGGGGCTGAGATGGGAGTGTAGTGGAAATAACGGGGCTTCTGCGGGGGTGGGGGGTGGGGGGTAGGGGCTTTGAGATCACCCTCCTGTGGCCCTCCTGTATTTTGCTTTTTCTTTTCTCGTTCTGTATCTTCCCAGGATTATGTGTGTACTTGTGCATGCGTGTGTGAGAGTACATTGCCTACATACATGCCTACATGCATGCCTACATACAAGTGCGGCTGATGTATATTCCCAATTGGAGGAGCTTGAGTTTCCCAGGTTTTCACTCTCTGATTGATGGATTGATTGATTGATTGATTGATTGATTATTTTGAGTTGGGGGTCTCACTATGTAGCCCTGGCTATCCTGGAACTCACTATGTAGAGTAGGCTGGTCTCAGACTCACAGAGACCTTCCTGCCTCTATCTCCTGAGTCCTGGGGTTAAAGGCATGCGCCACCATGCCTGGCTTCTCTGGGCCTATTCCCTTGGGCTACTGAGGGCTCTGAGTGACAAACTTTGTTTTGCTCTTTGGGTGCTAGAGGTTTCTGCAATGTCCAGTAGCCCACATTGGGATGGATTCTAGGGGACCCTGCCTGTGGTCTGTCTGCCGGTGGACAGGGAACAGTCTGAAGGCCGTGGATGATCCGCAGCTGGGGACAGATGTGAGCACAAGCTCTGTCCCCTCCCTACTTCCCTCCTGCACTCTAGGCCACTAAACCCGGGCTCTCTTTCTCGGGCCAAGGCCTCCAACCTGTGCTGGCATGAGCCTGGCTTGATGAAGGCAGTGCCGGCCGGCGCTTCTGGTGCCTGTGTAGTCTGTCTTTGGAGAGGAAGGGATGCCCCGCTTCACTGCCCCTCTGTCTAGCAGTGTCAGCCTCATCAGATCAGAGCTCTCTAAATTGAAGGAGACACAGGCTTGCCTTTTTAGCCAGATGCTCAGAGAACTGTTGGCCTTCTGCCCACGACCAAAAAAAAAAAAAATGTCTTATGCTTGGGAGCAAACTCAGGCCTCTTCTCTGACATCCATGCATCTCTACAGCGACTCGCTGTAGCCGGTCAGGGTCAGCACATGCTGAACTTCCGCTCGGCGGACACCGAAAGGTTTTACATTGATGTACATGATGCCTCTGTAAAAAGGACCAGCTTTGAACCTACAGCCATGGTTCAACCATCATTGGGTTTTTTAAAAAAGATTTTATTATTATTATTATTATTATTATTATTATTATTATATGTGAGCACACTGTATCTGTCTTCAGACACTCCAGAGCACCCCCATCATTGGTTCTTTAGCTCCCCAGTAGAAGTAACCTATTGCCCCTGAGCCCCTCCACATACACGCCTGAGAGACCAACAGGGCTGGGCTGCCTGCCTTTGTTGATCTTGGGCAGCAGACGCCCTGACAGCTAGTTTTAGTGTTTGGTTTTATTTTGTTTTTTCTTGAGACAAAGGTTTCTCTGTATAGCCCTGGCTGTCCTGGAATTCACTCTGTAGACCAGGCTGGCCTTTATTTAACTCATAGAGATCCTCCTGCCTCTGTCTCCTGAGTCTGGGGATTAAAGGCGCATGCCACTGCCACCTGACTTGCTAGTTTTACTGTTAAGCTGTTGCCTGCAGGACTGAGCCCTGGGCTCTCCCTCACACACTGCCAGATGACAAGAATATCAAGCAGCCTCGAACAGACAGGTCCCAGTCTCTGTGACCACATCAGCCTGGGCTTTTCAGGCCTCTGGCTACTGTAGCACCAAACGAATAGGGTGCCTAACCTTGTGGAATCTCGTGGTCCGGGCTGGGCCACCCAGCTCCTTGCAGTTGCTAGGCAGAGGCTTCGAGAAGGAAGATCGGTGATAGAAAAAGCCCAGTGACATTTTATCTATTAGCAGAGTTAATTGCAAAGTGCCAAAAAGCTTGTCTGTGCTTCTGCTTAAAGGGCATGGGAAAAAGTTACACTGTGAAAATGTTACAGCCGGCCCACCTTCCGTGGCCTCTGTGGCACTGGCGGCTTGGGTCCTACAGAGCCACCCTCACAGAAGCCTCAGATTATAAGCAGAAAACCACCACACAGTCATTCGAACAGCAACAGCCTTTGAGTTCCACCCGAGTAAACACTGCATGGTAGTGGCGCGCTGCTGGGACCGGTCACAGCTGTGTCCTTCCTTGAGTTGTGCTGGGGGAGGAGCTGGGTGGTTATTTTTGTATAGAACAGACCCTGTTGGGCTGTCCTACCAAGTACACTTAATTACCCTTTGTACTGAATAGAATCTCTCCCAAGAGCCAGGGAGCCAGTGGACTCTAGCCAGAATGTTAAAGACTTAACATTCCAACTTTGATATGCAGCAGCCGGGCTCCTGGCTGTGAAATCGAGCCCAGATGTCCACTCTGAAACTCGGAGTGGTTGAATTGGGCCAGGATGCGAATCCCAGAGTTACTTTGCCATGTCACGTTCCCCACCAGCTCCATGGCTCTAAGATGGACCCTGTACTGTTGTAAAAGGGATGCCAGTCCCACTGCTAGAAGGCCGAGAGTGTGATTCTGCAAACAAGCACCACCACCACGGGAGACTTGGGTGGATGGGGGAGGGGAGGAGGCGGAGAGCTAGAGGCGGTCTGGCTGGAGCGCCGCTTCCAGTACAGTGCTTGTCAAAACACAACACCACAGAAGAAGTCAGTGACAGGCCAGTGCCACCGGGCAGTGGGGTCAAGGTTGGGCTGCAGTGCCTGCGTGCTGGGTAGCTGCATGCAGTGTGTGCAGGCATGCATGCAGTGTGTGCAGGCATGCATTAGTGTGTGCAGGCACATAGGTAGAGCACATGGGGGTTTCTTTACAAGCCCCCCACTCTAAGAGGGCAAGCTGGTTACAATCAATGGGGAGGGGACCCCTCTCTGTAATGGACAGCAGATGGTCACAGCTTAAGTGGCCATTGGAAACGGTCTGTCTTCTGATGTGTCCCCTACTCCCTGTCGCCCCCAAGGATATAACCCCTCTTTCCACCAATCCACATTGCTAGTGTGGTAGTCACATCACCAGGAGACGACCACAGGGGATGGTAGACTGAAGGCTGCACAGGGCAGTAAATGCATGTGTGCTGATGGGCCTCCGAGTCTTAGATTATACGTAAATCATATATTTTGTTTTGTTTATTCGTGGCAGGGTCTCACTAAGTAGCTCCTGCTGTCCTGGAACTCACTATGTAGACTAGACTGGCCTTGAATTCTTAGAGATCCGCCTGCCTCTGCCTCCTGAGTGCTGGGATTAAAGGCGCGCACCATCATACTGGCTCTTATATAGATTATATATATCTAAAAGTATCTGCCAGTATGTTGTCTACAGGAGACTAAGAAGGCTGGGAAACATCAAAGTGGACAAACAGGATATTAATATATTTTGGTAAGGAGGAACGATGTATTCCTTGGAATTGAACTTAGGACCTCTGGAAGAACAGCCAGTGCTATTTAACTACTTAGCCATCTCTCCAGCCCAAGGAACAATAGATATGACAAGCATCATTATAATCTTAAATACCCAAAACAGCTACCAGCAAGACAAAGGAGGAGAAACAGACAACTGTAGTTAATCTATTCCCTTCTCAGAAATAGGTCAAGCTAAAATAAGTAAGATATAACTTACACAATAAGATGTAGTTTATACATACATGTTACAACTGTTTGTGTGTGTGTGTGTGTGTATACACGAGTGCATAAGTGCACATGCAGCATAGATGTAGGCATGTTTGAAACAACCAACTACGTGTTAACCCAGAAAAATTTCAGGGTTCTAGCTGGGTGGTGGTGGCACACATGTTTGATCCCAGAACTCTAAAGGCAGAGGCAGGTGGAACTTTGTATTTGAGGCTAGCCTGGTCTACAGAGCAAGTTCCAGGCCAGCGTGGCCAGCGTGGTGGAGCTAAGTCCACACAGAGGGAGTGACTCAGTAAGCAACTGTCAAGGTTGGTAGTGCCGGCCTCCTCACAATCCAGGGAGCTATAAATAGGGAAATGGAAACAGGCAGGCAAGCGTCAGCTTCCTGATACTGTATGGGAACGGCAGTGTTAGTGTGAACTTTCGAGTTTCAACAGAACTAGATATAAAAATCCTGTTAGGAACAGGGCACATTACTGTATCTTATTAGAACGGGTTAAAAAGAAAATTATACGTATTTCTCAATGTTATTATATTTAATTATTTTAATAGCTTTAAGACTATTAGAAATAGAAAAAAAAAATCAGCGAGATTACACGAGGGCTATTTATGGTAACGATAGTGGAGACACGGGATGCATTGTGCCTGGGAGACCAGCAGACATTTTGCTGCCACGGAAAGGTGGGGGCCGGACCAGCCACTGTGTGAAGACTGTGTGGAGACAGCCACTGTGTGAAGACAGCCACTGTGTGAAGACAGCCACTGTGTGAAGACAGCCACTGTGTGAAGACTGTGTGAAGACGGGTAGGCACAGCCTAAGCAGCCAGGATCCCCCAGGCAGGAGGACAGCCACAGGATCCAGCAGAGACACAGAAAGAGGGGTGTTCTCTGCTAGCACCCTCAGACTCGGGAGTAGGCTAACAAGCTGGGACGGGAATGTTATGCGAATTCTACTACAGAACACAAAACGGAACAAATGGAACGTGGGATCACGACAAATTGTCAAGTTGTTGATTTCATGAAATTTATGGCAAATTCCCTCTAATCCCAGAATCTTTAATGCCAGCAAGACTGCCCTATGATTTAAGGTGTCTACACTAAACGAGCTGACTTGATAATAAATAGGCCAATTTTGGAGTGGACGTGGAGTTGAAAAGGTGGTGGGGAGGGGTTGTTGGTCCCTGTGGATATTGTGACACTGGGAAGTTGCCTGAGATCAGACAGACTGCAGCAGGAGATGCACCCCCCCCCCCCAGCGGATGGAGCTAGATAGAGTGACATGGTTGATGGGCTAGGGAATGAACAAGGGAGAGACCACTTAGTGGAAGGTGATAGAAAAATTAACCTCGTGTAAGGAGATCACATGGAACCCTTAAAACTGCAGACAGGTGGACTCTGGGGCTTTTAAAGACGGAAGGGCAGAAGACATGTCCATAAGGCTGGAGAAGGAAGCGTAGGAAAATACCTTTGCATTTGGAACGAGAGGACGCATTTTAAAATAAGGCGACTCATAGTTAAAGAAAACACAGCCAGATTTGACTGTGAAGATGAAGGATTTCTGTTCCACATGACAGCGTTAAATCAGACAGCGCGTCAAACAGACTGGGGGCTGTGGAGGAGAGAGACTGCAGCAAGCAGTGGAGAGATGTAAATTTGACTCCAAACAAGAAGACAGGCTTAGAAGACTGGTTAAAACGTATTTGAAGACATAAGTAATAGCATTGCGGCTGGAGAGATGGCTCAGTACTTCAGGGCACTGGCTACTGTATTTCCAGAGGATCCTAGTTCAATTCCCGATACCTACACACAAGGGGTTCACAAGTGGTTGTAACTCCAGTTCCAGAGGGTCTGGTGCCCTCTTCTGGCCACTGCTGGGACTGCACTCATACACAGAGTACACTTGCAAAGCTGGCAAATCTGAGCCTAGGAGCTAGATGTAGGTGCAGGAACACAGAGTAATGAGGGAGATGGGCATGCTTTTTATAGAAGCCAAACTATACACGCAAAACTCTTCTCAAAGATCCATGTTGCATTTCTATAGCACACTGGAAGAGACTTGGGAAGGAGGGGAAAGAGACTAAACCTGGGCTCATCATAGCATCCTCGCTAAGGGCCTGGACCACTGGCTACCAGGCTTTGGAACCCAGTCACGCCTCTTGCTAGCTCTGCTAAGCCTCCCTACTCATAAACAAAGTCTGCTCGTTAATCTCTTCACAAAAGTCTCTCTTTCCGGTCATAGCTTCTCCCAGATGAGGCAGAACCTATGGCTAATTTGACCTAGCGGATGATTAATAGGATGCCGAGGCAAACCATCTCCCCTCGCTTAGGAAGGATGAACAAAGGACTTACAGCTGGGGCTCTGGATGGAGAGACAAGCCGCCATGTGGGGCGCCTGAGCCATCTCCTGAGAGCACCAGAAGGGCTCTGCATGCAGTGCATGGCCAGGCCCGAGCCAACTTGTGGCAGAAAGACATTTATTGGAGGTTTTGGACCTCTAAGTTTTTTTATTGTGGTCATAGATAAAGTCAAAGTGAAGACATTCTCTTTTTGCTGGGCACATGGTTCACGGGAAGGGCCTGGAATATGTGTATTTGTGGAAGCAAACAAAACAAAACAAACAACAAAAAACACCTACAAGACCTGTACAGATAGACTGACAGTGATGATGTGTTTCAGAACTTACAGGTAGCTGCAGGTTCCGTGTTCGGGTCCCTATGCAGGTACTTCCGTATGCATTGCTTTGGGTTTTTTTTTTTTTTTCTCTAATGAATTCTCAAGTAGCTCCAGGCTCTGTGATCAAGAATTATTGGGCTGGAGAGATGGCTCAGCAGTTAAGAGCACTAACTGCTCTTCCAGAGATCCTGAGTTCAATTCCCGGCAATCACATGGTGGCTCACAACCATCTGTAATGGGATATTGATGCCCCCTTTTGGTGTGCCTGAAGACAGTGACCATGTATGTACTCACATATGTTAAACAAACAAACAAACAAACAGATAAATCTTTAAAAAACAAACAAAAATAGATTTAAAAAAGAGTTATAATAATGAACAAAATCTACACACAGTCCAAAGCCAGTGGTTTCAGCACAAGGAGGGTCCTTTCACACACAATATTCAGTACACAAGTGTGGATTATGTTAAATGAGTCCCTTTTACTTTAAAGAAAACATTTCAAAGAAATTTATTCATAGTCTTTCAAATAGATTGTCAAAATTGTCCATCAACATCTGGGCTTGGTGCAGTGTAGAACACACACCTTTAATCCCAGCACTTAAGGGTTCAAAGCTGGCCTGGTCTACGTATTGAGTTCCATGTCAGTCAAGGCTACAGAGTGAGACCTCTCTCTTTCTCTTAAAAAAAAAAAAATCCAGTTAGGAAAAATGGCTCAGTTGGCTAGCAGCTGTGAGTGAGAGGAGGGGGTGGGAAAGGTAGCAGCATCGCTTATGAACTTGAGTGCTAAACCTCAGATCTCACAAGGGCTGTCAGGGAATTTCCATGTTAGAGTAAGAAAGACTGAGGCTTAGCTAGAAGGTGTGTTCTGATTTGCTTTCTGTGGCTGTGATAAAACACTGACCAGAGACAACTTGAGAAGGGAAGGGTTGATTTCATCCTATAGTTTAGAGGCAACAGTTTATCCCTGTGGGAAGTCAGAGCAGAAACTCAAGTCAGGGACCTGGAAGCAGAGACCATGGAGGTTGCTTTCTGTTTCCTGGCTTTTTCTCCATGGCTTGCACGGTTTTGCTTTTTTGTTTGTTGTTTTGTTTTTTTATAAAGCCAGGATCTTGTGCCCAGGGATAGTGTGGTGGTTTGACTAAATTTGGCCCGCATAGATTCACAGGTTCATGTGTTCATAGGGGGTAACACTATTAGGAGGTGTGGCCTTGTTGGAGTAGGTGTGGCCTTGTTGGAGTAGGTGTGGCCTTGTTGAAGGAAGTGCGTCACTGTGGAGGCAGGTTTTGAAGTCTCATATATAAGCTCAAGCTCCATCCAGCGTGGAACCAGACCCGGCTCCTGGCTGCCTTTGGATCAGAACTTAGCTCCTCCAGCCCCACGTCTGCCTGCATGCTGCCTTGCTTCCCACCGTGGTGATAATGGACGAAATCTCTGAACCTGTAAGTCAGTTCCAATTAGATATTTGCCTTTATAAGAGTTTCCTTGGCCGTGATGTCTCTTCACAGCAATAAAACCCAAACTAAGACAGGTGGCATCCTCTATAATGGTCTGAGTCCTCCCTCATCAACCATTAGTTTAGGACACACCACAGATGTGCCTATATATCAGTCTGATGGAAGCAATTCCTCATTGGAGGTTCCCTCTTACCAGGTGCCTCTAGGCATGTCAAGTTGACAGAAACTGAAGAGCACAAGATTCTTTCCCCATAATGGTCAGCGGTGGCACTGCAAGATCAGGATCTGAATTCAAGTCATTTGCTGTTATAGCTGGTTCTTGTTCACTTTTGTTCCATTGGGAAATAGCTTCAATCACCAGGATCGCCCCTAAGAGCAAAGCAGAAGGCAGGATGTCCCCAAGCCAACCTCCAGACACTGAGCTTGTTGCCTAGGTAATAAAAAGCTGGCTAGGAGTACACATGTTCTTGCTGAATTGCCTCATTTTTGAGTGTTACCCAATTTCTCATGACTCCATCATCAAAGCATCAGGCTTCATACAGCCTGATCTTCTGTTGAGCAATCCCCTGTCCTCAGCCGGGAGCGAGCCAGTTCCATCATGATCCCAACTTTCACTTCTATAAAGAATCCCAAACCCTCCCCGACACATGGGCCCAGGGCTGACTGTCAGGATCACTCTATTCTCCTCATTATTAGGGACTGCACACCATGTGTTTGGTCTTCAGGTTGCTTCTAGCACACTGGATTGATGTGGAAAGGAAACACTGGCTGATTAATTTCTTGGCTGTTTGTTTTTTCACCTTGGGTTTCTTTTGGTCTCTGCCTTTAAGTGTGAGAAGCTGGGGAAGCCATGTGGGGGCATCACGAAAGGCTGATGGGATTCAAATCTGGGACAAGGAAGTGGGATGGATACAGAGCCATAGCTGGGTGGAGGACACAGCTCAGGAGGGGACGAGGAGCACCTGGGAAGGCACGGGGCCTGCCTGCCGCTGAGGGAGGCAGCGATGTGAGGATTCGGGTGGGCGCCCACTGGCCACTTCCCCAGTTGGGCAGAGAGTAGCTGGGGAAGGTTTAGGAGTTTTGAGTTTCCCAGGGCATTTCAAAAATAAGCTAGTGTGTGTGTGTGTGTGTGTGTGTGTGTGTGTGTGTGCCTTTCATTCGAGAATCCAAAGAGTTCCTGGGTAGGTGACTGGTAGCTACCATGGGCGGGGAGCATAAAGCAGTGTAGTGAAAACTCACTGCTAAGTGGCTCTAGCTTAGATGAAGTGACAATCTTTGGCAGTGTCCTAGTAACTGGGATAACAGGCCATGGGAGCTAAAGACAAAATGAAGTCCAAACTTTAACTTTTACTGTTGGATCTTACGGCTCATCTGTCATAGGCTGTAGAATTCATGTGAATGCCCCTGCATCTTCTGTTCCTTCCAAAGACGAGAACACTCAGAAACACATGCATGCACACGGGGCAGGCAAGAACATCCTGGCCTTGTTTGCTCAGTTGTCTTCTGGGTATCGTCAACACGTTTATTTTTCCATGACATTCTCAAGATAAATGACTAGGAAGGGAACACTGCCAGTCGGCTGGCTGGGATCCTTCGCTGCGCTCAGATAGAAATCATGGGTAAGCCAATCTTACTGTTCGTCTTTGACAGCTTCTGTTTGCTTCGATATCGGGCAGCAGAGTGTGATGGCAGCAGGTAGGTGGGAGCAGCAGCAGCGGGTGGAACCTTCTAGCCTCACTCTTGTAGACTGTGGGTATCTCGTGCTTAGTCCTACAATGTTACTGCCCCTATGCAGGGCCAGGACATTGGGATACATCATCCCCCTGACTGTAGCTGGTAGTGAGGCCTCAAGGTAGATCTAGGCATCAGGATCCCCTTGGCCTGGGGTCTGCGATTCTTGGCCCTAAAGACATGGCAGCTCTACCCCAGGGTGACTACAGCTTGTGGCTTCTCTGATTCATTACTACTTCATGTCCTCCGTTGTCTCTGCTCTCTGACCCCTCTTCCCATCTCTCACCGTCTCCCTTCCCTGTTCAGCTGGGGTTGCTTCAGCTGTCAGTCAGCCAGCGGCCTTGCTGCTTTCATAGCTCAACACGCTGACTGCTCTGCTGCCTTTGTTACCGGCTCACCCTGTACCTGCGCCACAAGGAGATGAGAAAAGATCACTTGAAAGGAGTCTTTTATTAGATTCCATGTTGCTGCATCAGGGGAGGCAGCACAGGACTATCACCCAGAGGGACTGACTTAAATGAGCTCTAGCAGCCTTTGATAGACGGAGACAGGATGCTCTGGCCCAATCAGGACTTTTTTTTTTTTTTTAACCAATCATAGCCTTGCCTCTTTAGCATCAGTCGAGGCCAGGGAGATTCGTGTTTGGATCAATCACAGCCTTATCATTTAGCACCAATCACAATAGTCCTCTGGTAGGTAACCAGGGGTAATGCTGTTCTCTGGCCCACTTGGAAATGGTTGCAGGGTCATCTAGGGTCTGTGATCACAAAACATCTGGTTCAGCCCTGGATGAGGCTGCTCCTTTAAGGTAGAGCCATCAGTTGTGACACTTGTGTAGTTGTCTCACGGTGTCTGTGGAGTGTGAGCTAACATTGGCTGCTAACGATGGAATAAAGGTAGTCTGACTCGCTGTTTGATGGGTGGATAGTCCTCTCCTCTCTCCTCTCCTCTCCTCTCCTCTCCTCTCCTCTCCTCTCCTCTCCTCTCCTCTCCTCTCCTCTCCTCTCCTCTCCTCTCCTCTCCTCTCCTCTCTCCTCCCCTCCCCTCCCCTCCCCTCTAGGTGACGGGGAGAGGCTAATGAGGAATTATGAGTCATGTTGCCCTAGCCCACACTCTTTGCTTATGCAGGAGAGCAACGTAAGAAGGAACGTGCAAAACAAGAGGTTGGAGAACTTACCATAGACACTAAGGATGATTTTTAACAAACCTCAACAATGCTAAACACCTTCCCGGCACTACAGAACAGGCAGGTCCCCTTCGTCTGTCTTCGGATCACAGCAAGGAGTGTGTAGGACGCCGGTGGTATATATCACCTAGCCACCATTGCGCCCCCTGTCCCTCTTTCCCTTCCTCTACTTCCTTCTTGATTGTTCAGAATGGAGCAAATTAGGCTTCAGGCTAGCAAGGCCGCTGTTCCTCAAGTGGTGGCTTTCACCAACTGGAAAGCAGCTCTCTCCCAGGTTACACCCTCACCGAACAGCCTCGGGCTTAAATGATTCCGAGGGAGTGGAATATTTTCCAGACGTTTGAGACTCTGACACGGGCATTGTTGCTGATGGAGGCGTAGGAACCTCACTAGGACAGTGGGTCTCAACCTGTGGGTCGCGACCCATCTGGGGATGTCAAGTGACCCTTTTACATGGGTCACCTGTGATTCATAACAGCAGCAAAATTACAGCTATGAAGTAGCTGCGATAGTAATTTTGTGGCTGGGGTTCACCACAACTCGAGGCAGTGTATTAAAGGGTCACAGCGTTAGGGAGGTTGAGAAGCACTGTCTGAGGAGGTGCACTGTCTGAGGAGGTGCACTGTCTGAGGAGGTGCGCTGTCTGAGGAGGTGCGCTGTCTGAGGGGGTGCGCTGTCTGAGGAGGTGCGCTGTCTGAGGGGGTGCGCTGTCTGAGGGGGTGCGCTGTCTGAGGGGGTGCGCTGTCTGAGGAGGTGCGCTGTCTGAGGGGGTGCGCTGTCTGAGGAGGTGCGCTGTCTGAGGGGGTGCGCTGTCTGAGGAGGTGCGCTGTCTGAGGAGGTGTGCTGTCTGAGGGGGTGTGCTGTCTTAGGAGGTGTGCTGTCTGAGGGGGTGTGCTGTCTGAGGGGGTGTGCTGTCTGAGGAGGTGCGCTGTCTGAGGAGGTGTGCTGTCTGAGGAGGTGCGCTGTCTTAGGAGGTGTGCTGTCTGAGCGGGTGTGCTGTCTGAGGAGGTGCGCTGTCTTAGGAGGTGTGCTGTCTGAGGGGGTGCGCTGTCTGAGGGGGTGCGCTGTCTGAGGAGGTGCGCTGTCTGAGGAGGTGCGCTGTCTGAGGAGGTGTGCTGTCTGAGAGGGTGTGCTGTCTGAGGAGGTGCGCTGTCTGAGGAGGTGTGCTGTCTGAGGGGGTGTGCTGTCTGAGCAGGTGTGCTGTCTGAGGAGGTGTGCTGTCTGAGGAGGTGCGCTGTCTGAGGAGGTGTGCTGTCTGAGGAGGTGTGCTGTCTGAGGAGGTGCGCTGTCTGAGGAGGTGCGCTGTCTGAGGAGGTGTGCTGTCTGAGAGGGTGTGCTGTCTGAGGAGGTTCGGGCACTGACGCTATTCTTGGCTCTCAGATGAATGCTGCTCACCACCGACATTCAGCATTCCGGTGGGGCCTCTGCTTTTCTTCTCCAAGGTGAGCTTAGAGTTGTAGAAACGAGGCATGGTACAGGCATAGAACCAATGTGCTGCCTCCCCAGTACAGACACCACAGGGAGGTTCCAGCAATCACCCTACTTTTAATAGTGTTTTCATCTCGAGACAAAAGGCAGCAGGAATTTCTCTCTTTTTTTTTAATTTTACTTATTTATTATATGTAAGTACACTATAGCTGTCTTCAGACACCCCAGAAGAGGGCGTAAGATCTCATTATGGATGGCTGTGAGCCACCATGTGGTTGCTGGGATTTGAACTCAGGACCTTCAGAAGAGCAATCAGTACTCCTAACTGCTGAGCTATCTCTCCCGTTCATTTTTTAAAAAAGATTTATTTATTTATTTATTATTTTATGTATATGAGTACACTGTAGCTGTACAGATGGTTGTGCGCAATCATGGGGTTGCTGGGAATTGAACTCAGGACCTCTGCTCTCTCTGACCCAAAGATTTATTATTATATGTAAGTACACTGTAGCTGTCTTCAAACACTCCAGGGGAGTCAGATCTCATTATGGATGGTTGTGAGCCACCATGTGGTTGCTGGGATTTGAACTCAGGACCTTCAGGAGAGCAGAGAGTGCTCTTAACTGCTAAGCCATCTCTCTAGCCCAAGATTTTTTATTTATTGTTACATCTATGTACACCGTAGCTGTCTTCAGACACCCCAGAAGAGGGCGTCAGATCCTGTTACGGATGGTTGTGAGCCACTATGTCGTTGCTGGGACTTGAACTCAGGACCTTTGGAAGAGCATTCAGTGCTCTTAATCGCTGAGCTCTCCATTCCTGCAGGAATTCTCAACAACCAATCTCAGCTGAACCCTCAAAGCCACCAACCACCTCCTTAATTCATCGAGGACGGGAGCAAGGGAAGAAATCTTTCTTTCATGAAGGTGGCACCGCTCACTTGGGAGGTGTCACTGGATTCTCTGACAGCTCAGGGCCCAGGGCTGGATGGACATCATTTATCAAGTATATTGCGCTGCAGCAATTCACAGGCCACCAGGCTGGACTCTGCTGAGGAAATTTAAGTGTGCGGCAGCTGCGTGCAGTCAGCGGTGTCCAGCATTTTAAAAAGGTCAATTAAGAAACAGTTGATGGTGGTGCGGCTAATGACAGCCCAGAGGGGTGAGCAGGGCCGTGTAAACAGTAGGGCTGAGACCTGTATGACTGGGGTGAAGCGTGGTGGGGAGGAAACCTATTGTCATAAGCCATAAAGCACATCTGAGTTTCGCCGTGAAGATAGTACAGCTGTTTCCCTCCCTGGGCAGAGTGGAGAGCAGCCGGGGAGTGGAGGGTTTGGCCCACAAAGGCGACAGCTGCAGCAGCTTCGTCAGTCTGCAGATAAAATCCTCACCCTCCGTCGCCTCTGCACTCCCGCCGGCCCACTCCGGGCCAGCCTTCTGACCCAGTGCACGTAGGAGTGGGAGCCTGGGAGACGCCCCAGCGAGCCGCCCCAGCCTGTGCTTCTCTCAAAGACATCCGCTCCTGGCTTCAGTGGACGCAGTGCCAGCGAGGGGTCAGACATCTATGCTGTGTCGGATAAAAGGGAGACGCGAAGCCCTTAGACAAAGTCTATTTTGGCCTGTGACAGAACTGGCTTGTGACTGGGGAAAGGAACTGTGTAGCGCTCTTTTTTTTTTTTTTTAAATCTGACAAAAGGGTCTTCGACTGAGCGCTAGGCTGCGAGGACAGGCTCTATTGTCACACCTACCTCCATTGAGCAATGGGAATACTAATTGATATGCAAAACAGGTTTAGGGGTCCTAGAAGCCGGAAGCTCAGTTCCCTGCAAAAGCCGAAGGAAGTCGGATGAAGCCGATGAGCTAACCGAGGCGAGGCAGGAGCCAGAACAGCCTTCCGCGCCTTTTCCATTCTGTAAACCTAGTTGGGAAACTATACAGGTTTTAAGAATTAAGAAAGAAAGAGTATTGCATCAGTAAGGCTTGTCTTTCACACACCAGATATTTATTATTAGAAAATAGCTTCTATCAGCTGTCAGTACCAAACAAACTGAAAGGAGGGAGGCTTCTCACCATTGTCTTCCTCCTTAATATTTAAATAAACAGCTCACCACACGGTGAGCTGCCACACCTTTTTTCCCTTTAAAAACTGAATAACTGAATGAGGTTTAGTACAAAACACCCTTCAACTGGGACTTGTTCTGCAGTAATTATGCTGTCTCCTGGAGTAAGGGGCATAAAGAGATGGAAAAGACCACTCTGGCTATCAAGTTAGCCTCCGAAGAATCCACAGTAGAAACCGGGGAAATGAATAAACTAACCCAAATAAAACCCATCCAAACCAAGAAACCAGTTTGTACATTGGCTTTTTCAATTTTGATTATCATCTAAATTATATATATATATATATATTTGAGATAGTAATAAAAAAGGAAGAATTGAATCGCATCCTCAGCAGGACAACCTTCCTCATATGTTAAAGAGGTGTTCAGAAAATTCCATACAGTATCTGCTAAATAGACATGTTTGGCAGCTTAGCAAGTATCATATGAGTGCAGCATCCATGATTTTGAAGTCAAACAGCATTGTTTCCTTCTGGCCGAGTTCCTTACACAGGCGACGTGGTAACAAGGCTCCAGATGTTCTTAGACCCAAAGACTGAAGGAAGGGCTTCGGGGTGGCTCTGTGCATGGCCCCAGTGCAGACACTTCCAAACCCCAAACAATGAGTCCACCAACTGACCACACAGACATCAAACAATTGTCTCCTTTGAGTTCCTCTTGACTGAGTGGAGCCCCAGCAGGGACTGCTGGTTAGAAGGTACGTTGACAGACTTTGGGATGAGGAGAATCACCCTCTGATTGGTCCGACGCCATTCATTGTACAATCGACAGTGGTACCTAAATGACACCTGGGGTGGGAGGGAAGGATGAAAGACTCAGAGGTGGCACAAGTGGACAGTCAATTCAAGAAATAAATATGCCATTTTAAATAGTCCTGGGCACGGGGCAGTGGTCTCAGCAAGCAGCTGGGTGCTGGGTGCTGGGTACCCACCAAGATCCCCCCCCTCCCATAAGGCTGGCCCGGCTGCTTCCTTTTCTCCATCACATACTGGGAGAGATCAGAACGTGAGTAGGAGCACAAGTCCTCTCTGACTTGGGGTTTGGTTCCTAGTGGTGCCTCAGCACGCAAAGCCTCAGTGGTGAAGAAGCCTGACATGACAGACAGGTGCAGACTGTCCAACAGTCGACCCCAGACAATGCACCTGCTCAGTCAGAGGGCAGGGGTGCCGGGATTCATGGACTCCTCAGGCTCCACACTGCACCGTGTAAAGGATCCCTCTCACACTCAGAAATAAAGGGCACCTTTTGTCCCATGCTGTGACAGTCTGCAAGGTTGTGCTCTGGCCTGACCATGGTATCGAGCCCTGAGGTCAATAGCGTATTTTCTGTCTCTCTCCGTGGACTCCGAGTGGCCCGGGAGCAGAGCTCCAGAAGACCCATGCTTTCTGACCAGAGTACTGCTCAAGCAAGCTCCAGGACCTGACCGTACCTTAGAGTGCTTGCTTTTTATCTAAGTGTCTAGAATGAGACATACAGGCTGTTTGTTTTAGGAAGGGCTGGCAGAAACTGATGGCCTGCCCAGAAAATTCACACGGTGTTTTTGAAGGTGTCTTTTTTTTTTTTTTTTAAACCAAGAAAAGACAGGGTCTTACTCTGTCGCCTTGGCTGGCCAGGAACTCGCTATGTAGACCAGGCTGGCCTCAGATTCTGAGATCTGCCTGCCTGTGCTCTCAAGTGCTAACATTAAAGGTGTATGCCACCAAGCTCAGCTGAAGACATACATTTAAAACCGGGGATGAGGCCTGGGATATGGCTCAAGAAGGCAAAGGTCTCACCAGTGAGCCTGAGGGCCGGAGATCCATTCTTGGGACCTATATGGTGGAGGAGAGAACAGACTTCTCTAAGCTGTCCTCAGAATCCCACCTCCTCCCAATAAATAAATGAAAACAACAACAGAAACAAACAAACAAACAAATAAAAAAAAACCCAAAATTCCAAACGGGTAACTTTCAGTTTGAGTGCATGCAGATTCCTCATTTGTACCACTAGGAAGGTGCCCACACACTCAGAGTGGCAAATCTCCTGAGTCTGGGCTGTTGAACAGTCTTGGGATAGGGCTGTTGTTCTGAGACTGGGAGGGGGGGGAGGGTGCACGGGAGTGGGCTGATCTGATGGTTTGGACTTAGGGTCTCTGCAAAAGAAAGTACAAGTTTTGATCAGAAGGGCTTGTTGGCTTCCGTGGCAGGACCACTGCTGAACCTGCGGTGAGGAAGCAGACGGCCAGACCCCGTGCCCAGGAGATTTGGGTATGAAAACACAGGTTTTCAACTCCCACAGGTGTACTCTCTCCAAAATGCCCTGACCACGCGGGAGTGTATCCATCTTTTTCCAAGCTAGACTCTCTTGTATCTGTTCCGTTGTGTGGCTGTCGGTGCGTCTCTGGAACTCAGAGGCAGATGGGAACACCAAGTAAAGAAAGAGCGGAGCATGGGCAAGCCCTAAACAAGTGTCCGACGTGTCCAGAGCCTAGAACTGTGCAGCAGCTGGATCGCACGTCAGCCGTTCCTCCTCCATGGTGTGCACGTCCAGCCACTGGAGCTAGCAAGGTGAGAAGCCGCTGAGGGGACAGGCAGGCAGCGGACAGGCACACGGACTGCAGTGTCCCTCCTGAACCTAGTAGCTGCCTAAGTGCGTGAGGCCTTTACAAGCTTTAGTTTCCGGGGAACCAGAGGCGCTCCTAAAGCACTTAGCTCCGTCTTGTGTGTACTCAGGGTTCTGGGCCTGGAATTTCTTTACAGATTATAAATACGCAAAGGATGATAATGACTTTGTGACAACTTCCTTAGATTCTGGAAAAGTGAAGAACGTGAGCTCTTTCCTTCAATGTGACAGTGGCCCAGCTCCTGGGAACTTGTTAGACTATGAAAATTCCGGCCCCAACCCAGACTTAACGAGATCCCTAGGTGATGCACAGGCACACCCAGCCTGAGCAGTACTGCTCCAAGGGACACCCGGAGTCAAGGACTCAGCAGGTTTCCTTGTTCTGTGTTCAGGAAATTGAAAGGGGGGAAAAAAAGCTCACTTGTGTAGACAAACAGATAAACAGATGAGACCATATTAATCTATTTAATTACTGTTAACTACCAAAGTCTGCAGGCAAATTCAATCAATGAGAACATCTTGAAGATCCTTCTCAGGGAAAATAAAGGAAGTTGAATACAAGGCAGAGGAGACCACAGGTCTGCGGTGGCCCCAGGCCGATATTTGCTCCCATTTCCAGATGTTCTAAGATACCCCCTTCCTTACAGTGCAGTATCAGAGTGGGGGGGTGTAAAGTTTAATTTAGAGAGATGAAGAGAAGGGAGAAACGCTATCTGGAGAGATGCTGGGATGAAAGGGAAGCACCTCATTTAGATCTTAATCTCTGGGTTCTTAGGGTAGGAAGAAAATGCATAGGATTATTATTTTAAAATTACTATTGCTTATGGATTGATTTCCAAAGTTTATCTGCTTATTCACCTAAAGGACACTGAACTCCTACCCAGGATGGAGTCTGTTATGGGGTCTCTGATCACATTAAGGTCGGAAGAAGGGGGCTTTAGCATCCATGCCTCTCTTCCAGGACGGCATCAGCGGTGTGGCAGGCCTGTGGTGACTGCACAGCAGGCCTTGGGAGATCTAGCCAAATCTTGTCTTGGGAAGCTTTGGGGTAATTTAAGCATAGATGGGAGCAGTGTTCTGGGGTGCCATTGTCCCCACAGTGGGACCAGCTCACCTATCAGACTGCATAGGAATCGACTGACCGTGGCAGAGATCCTGCTCAGGTCAGATCCACAGCCGAAAGCCTGATAGAATCTGGGTGCTTTGGCTCATGCCTGTAATCACCGCACTCCACAGAGGCTGAGGGATGAGGGTCACCACGAATCAAGACCAGCCCAGGTCGCCAAGTACAACAAAATCCCTCAACAACAAGAAGCAGGCACACATCTGCTAAAGAACAAAGAAAATGCAGTTGTAAGCCAGCCCCACAGTAGCATGGGCTGACAGGATGTAGAACTGGAGGCTCCCTGTTCATGTCCAGAATTTAAATGATCCATTCATGGAACAAGTCTAACCAGGGACTTGGTCCTTCGTTCAGTGCATTGGGGCTTGCAGGTCAGTAATGTGGCCCATGTAGATGTCCCATGCCACAGCACTGGACTCCAGCCCACACGAGGCTGACATGCAATACTTAGTGTCCTCACAACATGGTGGACCTAGTTCCCAGCTGACAGTCTGTTCATAGACTTAAATTCATGAACCTTCCTCTACACCAGTGGCTCTCAATGTTTCTTAATATTGTGACCCTTTACTGCAGTTCCTCATGTTGTGACCTCTAATCATAAAATTATTTTCATTGTTACTGTTAGGAATCATAGTGTAAATATCTAAAAGGCAGTATATGTGACCCTTATGAAAAGGTCATTCAACTCCCAAAGGGGTTGAGACTCACAGGTTGAGAACCTTTGCCCTAAACCATGAGGTGTGGGGACTGTTGAGGGCTTGGCCTCTTGGGTTCAAGGTGGGTTTCTAGGACACAGCAGACTGCCTGTGTAGTCCTCTGAGTTTGTATTACAACAGGGCTCTTGTGGTCATGAGTTATCAAAGGCACTTTGAGGTTTGTAGTGTGACTGCTTGCTCCTTGTCACAGCACCTGGCTGAGAGGCTCTTCCAGGAATGGCCCCTCTGAGGAGCCAGGCCTGGGCTGCTGCCGTGTTTGTTTATCGAGACATTTTCACAGCATATTCTCCTTAAGCTTGACAGCTTGTTTACAATGGGCTGCTGCCGGAGGGCACTTTCCAAGTGCTGTCAGCTCCTGAATTACGGCTTTTGCCAGGGCTGCTCAGTACAGCATTTATCTGGGAAGGAATTATTCTATATTCAGTAACCTATTGCTGAGCCAACTCCACAGTGTGCTTTTTTTTCATACCAGTCAAGACAGAGGAGAGTCATTCCTTCCTTGTGCTACTCTGCATTTCTCTGGATGTCTATGAGAGGGTGGACTTTGGGGGAGCAGGGAAGACACAGGAAGATGACCCTGGGCCTGCCTGTGGTCGGTGCTTAGACATGTCACCAGATCTTATGGTACTTAATCTTCATGATGACTACAACCCAGGATTAGCAATTATTTCCTCCATTTCTCTTTGGGGAAGAAGGCTGAGTAGGAAAGGTTAAGTGTTCTCTTTAAAGGTAGTTAGCTGTTAGGAAGCTGGGTTTTATTCTAATGCAGGGCTGCTGATGCTCCAGGACGTTCTAGCAAAGCCTGGATGAGGGCGTTTCCCACCAGAGCCTGCCTTTCGTCTGGGATGGGGGTGAGACAAGACCGAGTGCCTTTTGCTCTAAGCAGTTGTCATCCTCTCTGTCCACTGCCCTGCCCCTCCTCCTTTCTTATCCGGCAGGCGGACTCTTCAAAGACCATGTTTGCAAGCCCTCGGTTGGTTCTGGAGGCCCGACGTGTGGGGTCTACCCTCCTTCATTTTTCATCATAGATATGATTTTATGAAAAAAATCCCAGACCCCCCAATGGCCTAACTATGGTGTAAAACAAACAAACAAACAAACAAACAAACAAACAAACAAAATCAACCAAACCAAAACAAAAGAAAATAAAGCAACAACAACAACAACAAAAAACCCCTCCCTTGTGCTTAATTATTACTTTCCAAAGTCGTTTACTGTGTATTCCTCGAATTCAGTGTCATGACACCATGGGGAGTGGGTCCTGACAGGGCCAAGTAAGGCTCAGAGAAGTGACTTACCAGGTGTGTGGGTACGGGAGCGAGACTCTTAATCTGTGTGTGTGGTGGATGAGCAGGAGGCCAGAGCAAGGCACAGGGACCATTGCCTTGAGAATGTATCTCTGTATCTCTTGCTGAGCCAGGGGCTCATCTGTGCAGTTAGGCTGCGTGGCCAGAGCTTCTGTGCTGTCTGCCTTTGCCTGGCCCCCCTGGAACCCTGAGGTCACAGGCATGCAGAACCATGCCTCACACTTGATATGAGTGCTGGGATTTGAATTCAGCTCCACTGTATTATGTTTTCTTACACACCGAGCCGTTCCCCAGCCCTGCTTCTAGCCTTATTTCTAACCATTCTTTCATCACAATGAAAGCTTGGGATTAGTGTCCTGGTTTGATTGATCTTGAAGCAGGACACACTTTAAAAGACCCTTTTAAAGAAAGGGACAAATAGTTTGATCTGTGGTTTCCTTAGCTGGGAATAGAATTTCCTAATCAACCAGAAGTCTCATTGAGATTTTGGCATCAGAACGCACCCAGCTTCCTACCGCTCAAGACATGTCCTTCTCCCAGAGTCTGAAATGTGTCCCTGATTGTCTGAACATCACTGTGGGAGAGGAGGGCCAGAGCCGGAAGAGCTCACAATGAGTACGAAGGAAATGAAGAGAGGGTCTGATTGGCAGTGGAAGAAGAGGGAGGGAGGGGAGCCAGGAACTGTGTGAGGTGCTACACTGTGCTAGGGGATGTGGGAAGGGTGCGCTTTTGACGGGAAATACTGCTGAATGACAATGGGATGTGACCAGACTATAACTGTGCCCACACAGGAGAGTCACACCAGGAAGCAGGAGGCTGGGTTCTGAGGTATTCTTGAAGCAGCTTCTTCAGCCCTTCAGCTCCCACTGGACAGCACAAGGAGGGAGTAAATGGTGCCCTTTGGGGGTGCTTCCAGGGGTGCCTCAGCGACCAACTTCCTGCCCAGAGTCAAATGCGTGACAAAGGGGATGCTTAAATATTCTTCCTTATACACAGCAGCAACACTTATTGGGAAATGGCTTTTCTTCCGAGGCAGCAAAAGTCTTCTCAACTAGATAAATTAGTGCTTTTATGGGCAGCAGAGTCAATATCCCAACACAGGGAATACTGATCAGGCAGAGTGCGGCGCCATGTCCAGCAAGGACTTCAGGCTGTGTCAGAATGCAGGAAGGGAAGAGCCAGCAGGCAGGATTCATGATCTGTGCAGAAGGCTGCAGTGAAACTCATTCATAACCTACCACGAAGGAGCCCAGCAAAAGCGAGAAGCAACAGGAAAACAAATATCATGCCGCACACCAGTTGGCATCCAGTCCACCGGGGAGGGACCGAGTGCCTGACTTGTGAGGGGAGGAACCAGCTCGCCTTCTTTTGATGTGCTTTCCCCTGCAGTGTGTTTGTGTGTACACTCATTCACATTCTCAGCCCCTCCCCAACTCCCCGCCAGCATTTGAAGGTCTGTTGTCAACTGGGCAGGTGAGCGGGGCTGCAGACATGAAGGAGCCCGTGGTGACAGCGCTGCCAGCCTGTGTGCGAGCCACCCACACCCCAGCCGCGGGCCATACTCACTAGGGTCCAGAAGAGGTAAATGGTGAAGAGTGCCACAGTGAGAGCAATGAGTCCGACGGCTTCCAGCCGACTACTAAAGTGCAGGTGGTCCACGGCACCCCGCAGGCAGAGCCAGCCTGAGATGGTAGCCAGGGGCGTTATGAACAAGAAGCACACCATGTCTCCGAACAGGGTCCGCTTCTCATGCTGGGGGCCAGGGTTTCGGAGCCACTGCCAGAAAAGAGACAGACAGACAATCAGGAGAGGGATGGCAGTGACGGGTGGGGACACGCTGGGCTCAAGCTGCCTTTGTTTAGATCATAAGCAAGCACTGAAGGCTTATTCTCATGCCTCTGTCCCTTGGATACTAATGACTACACTAGTTTGTAAAGTCCTTGCTGAGGATGCCCCGCTTTTTGAGAGAAGAGTTCAATGGTGACTGTTAGGAACTGCAATGATCCCGTGACAGTAGATGAAATATTACTCTGCTGTGCTCTGTAGTGAGTGCTCCCCAGATTTTCCTACGTGAAGGCTTGGTCCCAGGATGGTGATATTAGGTACTGTGGCACTCTGGGAGGTGGTGCCAAAAAGGGAGGCAGCTACAAAGGTTCCCAGACTCCTGGCCTGAAAGGACATCATGGGATGTAGGTTCAATTCCTTTGTTTCCTTAGGATGATACCCCTTGCTTTGGCCCTATGCTGTCCTCATTAGAGGGCCAAGTGTGGCTGCCATCCTTGGAGTTGCGCCTTGAGAAACATGAGCATGAATAAAACTTTTCTCTTTCTTAGTTGACTGCTTCAGGTATGTCCCTGTAGGGACGAGACACTGAGCAGTGCGGAGGGTCCCAGCTGAGGTCTGAGGCCTGCGCTCAGGAGCCTGTTTTCCCACATCCTGACTCTGAGAATGTGGACAGGGCGGGATTAGCTCAGCAGGCCTGGGTGCTGAAATCCTGCAAATTCCTAAGAAAGTCTGTTTGCAGGGCTGGTTTTGGATTGGCTCTTAAGAGGCAGAGGCAGGCGGATTTCTGAGTTCGAGGCCAGCCTGGTCTACAGAGTGAGTTCCAGGACAGCCAGGGCTATACAGAGAAACCCTGTCTCGAAAAACCAAAACCAAAACAAAAAGATGTCTAAATCCCCAGTCTGCCTGGTAAGCGTTTTGTGTGCCCGAGGCCTTAGGGCACATGACCAGACAGTTTATGCCAATACTGTGATACATATTTAATGGCTATTTTTGTTCCGAAGGTCTGTAATCTAAGTCATCAAGGTCCGTTACATAGGTAGCCTATACCTGTGTGATTGACCCCAGTGATTCTAAGGCTCAGGTGAGCTTCCTCATAGACAACATTTTACAGATATTCATACAAATTACTGCTAAAAATTAAAGTGTAACTAGCTGGGTATGCTGACTATGTCCATTGCTCTAGTACCTGGGAAGAAGAGGCAGAAGGATTATGAGTTCAAGGCCATCTTCTGCTATATATGAGACTGTGTCAAAAAAAATTATGTACATTTATGTGACATCACTGGGAAAGGACATCTGGGAGTTGGGACTGTGTTCCAGGTGCCTTGTCCTGTTTTTACTTTTAATCTAGATCCCTCTACTGTAATGTCACATCTTGAGTGTGATAGCTTTTTCCAGTCCTATGAGCCCCAGGGAATCATTGAATCCAAGGTGACTCTTGGCAGTCTTGGTGACTCTTAACACAAAATGACACTGGTCCAACTCCACAATCTTAGGCATGTCCCTGGGTTGGCTTTTCAGACCCCTAATGTCCTCACTCAGGATATCTCTGACCTGCAGAAAGACCAAGGATGAGAATTTCTTGTTGAAAGACAATGAAGGGAGTTTGGGCTGCTGTCGTTGCACTCGGTAACTGCCTTACATGGGGGAAGTGCATGCCCCAGCACAGCCTGCAGTCTGCAGTAGGTTACAATGCAATTCTGCATTTACATATTGGTGTCAGCACATACCAGTACTGAAGCTCGGGAGCTTTCCTACAGATTAGCATGAAGCACAACCCAACCAAATGAACGTTTCTAGCTCCTTTTTCTAGCATCTGTCCCATGTAGTGACAGATGAGGCCAACCTGAGAGTGAGGTACCGTAGGACGTGGATGGGGTAGGTGAATTGACACAGTGGAGTCTGTCTTCCATACTGTTCCCTGCCCCCAACAAACAAGTTCCTATATTGTCTAGCAGCACCTGCCCAGTGCTGCCAAACTGGAGCCCTGCAGGATGCCGAGGAGAGACCCCAACTGGCCAGTGCAGCAATTCCTGCATCACTGCCATGGGCTGACAAGAGAGCATGGGGATGACTGAAGGGGGAAGACAGGGTCATAAGTGAGGACAGAAGCAAAACAAAGGTGTCACACAGGCAGCAGGGAAGCTGAGGCTTGGCTGGCAGAAGCTGCAAGAATAAGGGGAAGGGGCAGGGGATAAGGCATAGAGCTGTGTCTGCCGGAGGGAGGGGTCCTTCCTCATGTCTGCCTGGAACCCAGCGCATCAGCTTCTAGTGATAACCCCCTTGAAAACTGGGCTGAGATGCTGAAAGAAGTCAGACTCAGCCCCAAAGAGGGCATGAATTAATTTGAGGACACAGATAAGGAGGAGTCCGCTTGTGCGTGGATATGAACCTAGCATTATGAATATTTAACACAGATACCCAAATGATCAAGTGCAAACCCATTAACCCTGCCATGTGCTGGCATGTCACCTCCCACACTTCAGACGCTTCAGAGAGCTCTCATTAACATTTTCTTGCCTAAATACTGGCATAACCCCTAAGAAGTGGAGGATAGAAATAGGTTATTATTACCCCAATTGTACAGATTCTGAAAGGTTAAATGATTGCACTATGTGACAAAGGCCAAAGTGAGGAGACGGCTGGTCAGGCTCTCTCCACTGTCGTCGAGATATGTTATAGTAAGATATTTGAAAATTTAAATAGCAAGACATTACTCAGGTTCCTAAAACAACAGTACACAAGGCTTAGCATAGCAGTCCCTTTAGAGTTGGGTTTTCCTTGGAAGTGGACAGGAAGTCCATGCCCTCACTCACTCTGCACCCACATTTACAGGAACAGGATCCTCAGGAAACACTCTACCCATGTGCAGAGGCTGGCTTGCTTACTTGACCACAACTCCCCTTTCCTTTACTGGGGAATTATGGACGTGTTTTTATTTATTTAAGGCAGGGTCTGTGCATCGCTGGCTGGCCTAGAACTTGCTATGCAGATCAGGCTGGCCTCCAGTTCACAGAGATCTATCAAACTCTGCCTCCCAAATGCCAGGAATAAAGGGGTGAGCTACTACACCTGGCTGGGCATACTTTTTAACACTAGCTTATTATTTTATTTGTCTATGTGGCCTGACAATACCCTGTGCAAGGAATGATCTAGCTATGAAAGGAAGTAGTAAATGAATCAATATTTACCTGACAAACATATATAAGCTTTCTATTTAGTTATCTAACATATCTGTGTGAGTGTAGGTGCATGAGTAGAGGTCAGAGGACAGCCGTGTGTGCTGGTCTCACTTTCCACCTCGTTTGACACAGGGTTTCTTCATTTACCCTGGTGAGTACACAAGGCTAGCTAGGCCACAAGCTTCTGGCATTTTTCTGTCTCTGACTTCCATCTTCCTGGAGTGTGACAGGGCTGGGGGTGGGTTACAGACAGGTGCTGCTGTAGCTGGCTTTACGAAGCTCTGGGGATCTAAACTCTGGTCCTCACCTCTTCACATGGCAAGTGCTTTAACCACAGAACTATCTTCCCAGTTCCCTACTTATCTAGCAAACCAAACACACAGGGGCGTAGGAAGCACCTCAGTGGCACAGTGAATGCATAGCATGCACAAGGCCCCGGGTTCAAGCACCACTAACCCCCTTCTCCATAAAAGTGAAAACTGGAAACTCTGATGGCCTGGTCCCCGTGTCTTGTAGTCCAGTTGTTCTCGGATCTTCTGTATCCCTGAGAAAGGTCAGCCCACTGTGTATGTCTCCAGTTGGCTTTTTAGCACCATTTTGGGAAGGCCCTGATTACTTTTCTGATTCTATTGTATGACGTGTTCTTAGTACTGTTATGTGAAGTATGTGTTTTCTTTGAACCCCATGTCCCACTGGCCTCTCTGAGCAGGAAGGGTGGCAGTAACCTGCTGTTGAGGAAAACATGGACAAATACCTATCAGCCAACACAGAGGTGTTCATTCCGGCAGAGTTTGTAACCGAATATTTGATTAGCTTAAATTCCTAACAATATGAAATAAATTCCAGAATTTACTTAAAATAGTACTATCAAGTCACAATGCAATCTTTTGTGTATAAACATGGTATACTGCAGAGTAGAAAACCTTCTTCTGGTTAGAATATATACTCTGATCTGATATATTTATGCAGACATAGAAACTTACATTCACTAACACATGGTGTATTGCATGCACAAAGACTAGAGGGATACTTGACAAAGCAGTAATTATCCTTGGCATGGAATTATGAGATTAGGATTGGTTTTTAAGATTTTACAAAATATTTTCTGTTTTTCTGAAATGAACATGGATCACATAGCTACATCTACACATGCTTTGTATAGAATTTAGAGAGGGAGGAAAAGAAGGGAGAGGAGAGGAAAAGGGAGAGGATAGAGACAGAGACAGACAGACAGACAGACAGACACAGAGAATGCGGGGGGAGAGAGAGGGGAAAGAGGGAGAGACAGAGAGAGACAGAAACAGAGACAGACAGACAGAGAGACACAGAAAGAGGGGGAAGAGGGAGAGATTGAAGAGTAGCCGTCAGGGGTAAGCGGGTGTCTGGCTGGTCCACAGCACCACAGTACAAGCACTTACCTTGGAACAGTGGTGTGAAATAGAGTCTACAGTATTCTGCACTCCACAAATACAGACATAGGGGAGCAGGGAGTCTCATAACTTACCCAAGGATAGCTAGCAAGCTAGTGGTAGCTTGCTAGCACTCAGACCAGCCATCACTTTTGGTTCCTTGGTGTCTACATATTAAACACTTGTATTTTACACCAAATGGTAACTGTTTGTGAATTCAAGTGTATACTAGTTGGGTTTTTTTTTGTTGTTGTTGTTTTGTTTTTGTTTTTGTTTTTTTTAACTTAGGCAAGACACGGTGAGTCATGCTAATTCTGTGGCATGCAAAGCAGGTCTTTAGGGAATGTATATCAAGTTGCTGAATGGTTGGCTGCCCAGGATGTTATCATGGTAATTCTACAAAATTTCCTGGCTTGCTGCTTTGATCGATGTTAATTCTTTTATCTAACCAGAATAAGGTCCAATTTCTGGGCATTTAATCTCAGCAACATTATCCTGCACACTGGCCTAATTCATAACAGGCAAAAGGTTGATCTCAATTACAGGGCCTTTGCACTTCTGGTTCTTGTCTGGCTTCTGTTTCTCCATCAGTTACATTTTCCCTACACTGAGCAAGGCACCCTTTCTGTAGTGGTGTCTCAGTGCCTGAGTATGCAGCAAACCTCAGGGAAGGTGTAAGCAGCCTTGCTGTTCCTGCCGGGCCTCATCTACATGAGCAGGGCCCAGGACAGTGCTTGCTGCACACACGTTTCACATCCTGAACCGATGATAACGGCTTGTTTCCTGAGCCCTTACTGTCTGCGCCCAGCATTATCTTATATTATCTTATATTAATTCATACAATAATTCTTGTAGAAGGTAAGCTGTACAAGAGTGGCCCCGGCTTCTGTCTCAGGTAGTCTAGTTCTAGTGAGTGTGCTGGTAACCATTCTACTGTATCCTTCCTCCTCCTTAGCAAAAACTGAGGGAGAGAATAGAGGGAGAGTTTTATACCTTAACAGTTCTTATCAGCTGTTCTGATGATATCTGCTCCATGGTGCTTGCACTGGCACGAGACACCATCAGGCCACTGTGGCTAGCGTTTGCAGCTAACAGGCCAGTGCTGAATGGTTTAATCTTACTCCTCAGCTAATACTTGGTTGGTGGTTAGTTGCATTGGAAGGCCAAGGTCAATGCTGGAGGATATTGATCTGTATGGCATCTTTCAGCTGGCCGGCCCACCCCAGGGGGCTGCCACGGGGCTCCTTCCTGCTTGTTTTCTCTGATGCTCACGCAGGTGTGATGACTCATGTCTAATTCTTGTGTTTGGGAGGCAGCAGTCAGCAGGGACTACTAGGGGAGATCTTGTCTTGAAAAGCCCAAACAAGCAAATAAATGAACAAACCATCCAACCCATGAAGCAGACAAAATCTTTGTGTTGAAATGGCCAGCAGTGAGCAGAGCTGCCCACGTTTCTCTAGAAATCTCATTTTAATCACTAACTTGTTCCTGAGTCATGATACTGATCTATGTTTGGAAAGAAGTTCATCCAACAAACAAACCAAGGAGAAACACGACTGTAATGAGCAGAGCAGGGCCTGGAACAATCTAGGAGTTAGCGTAGCATCCGCCTGCCGGTGATATGGCCTCACTCACTGGCTGGGACAAACCTCTGAGGTGGGTCAGTCGTGGGTTCCACCTAAGTATAGTGTTACTGTGCTAAGTCCCTGTGTTAGGTTAGGACTTCTATTGTTGCAGCAAAACAGTATGACCAGAAGGCAAGCTGGGGAGAAAGAGCTTATCTGGTTCACACTTCCATATCAATATTCATCACTGAAGGAAGTCAGGATAGGAACTCAGGCAGAAGCAGGAACCTGGAGGCAGGAGCTGATGCAGGGGTCACAGAAGGGTGCTGCTTACTGGTTTGCTCCCTATGGCTTGCTGAACCTGCTTTCTTATAGAATCCAGGACTACCAGCGCAGGAATGACACTACCTACAATGGTCTGGGCCCTAATCACTGACTTAGAAAATGCCTTACACCTCCTCTCATCTTACGGAGGCCTTTTCTCTATTAAGGTTCCCTCCTTTCAGATAACTCTAGTCCTTGTGTCAAGTTGACATAGGCCTGGCCAGCACAGTCCTTCACTGGAGGGTGGGTATGAGGGTAGACTCTGCCATAAGATGCCAAGGTTAAGTCCCCAAGCCAGGAAGCACACTTTGTAGGTGAGTTTGCACTAGAACCAAAACACATTTTGTTGGCTAACACAGTTTGCATCAATTATATCCTCCCTACAAATCTTCCTAATTGGAAGTCACCATAAGAATGAAAGAGACTGGGAGAAGGACACACACACACACACACACACACACACGGTTCTGGAGCTGGAATTGAGACCGAGACGGCAAGGTTTCAGTGTGCACTCGCTCGAGGTTCTCGTCTGAATGTGGCCCGTTCACTTGGCCCTTGGGAGAATTACCAACCCAACTTGTGCTTCTTGGAATAGTTCTTACTTTAGAAGTACACACATTCTAGGCTGAACTGTCTTGATTGGTCTATGGAGCAGAGACATGGAGGGAACAGTGTGATGAAAGGAGGTAACAGGCCCTTTGCATGTTTAAAAACTGGAGATAAACCCAGAAAATCATGCTTTTTCCCTTGTCTGAAACAAAGCAGACAGCACGACCACGCACTGCCACCAGTGTTTAAGTCCCTGAATCCCCAGGCTGTCCATGCATGTGCTTCCTGGTTAGCTAGAGCTGGGCAGAGGGAAAGCCTGACTCCAGGGAGTCAGGAATCTAAGGAGACGCTCACTGCAGATGCCCATGCAGCCAGGCTGGAAGTCAGAACTTCTCAGACGGTTGCTCAAGCCTTGGCATCCTTCCAAAGCGCTAACTGTACACATCCACTCCAACAGCCCACTCCACATCGCCACTAAGATGACTAACAGACAACTCAAATGCCATCCGTCTAACAGGACCAGCCCAAGCCTGTATTTCCAAATCTCTATCAGTAAATGAGCTATGGTACTCACTTGAGAACCCTGTTTCCTTTCCCGGTCTCTCCCCGCTCTTGCAGCTCTTCCGGAAGTCCTGCCGGCACTGTCTCAGATTGACAGCATGGTCTGTGCATTCCATTCCACTCTTACTGCTACCAGGTCAATCTGGGGCCCTATTATTCCGTGCCCGGAGATAATACCTCCCCGTCCCTCTCTGCCACCTTACAGCCCAGTCAGAAACAATAGTCACTGCCATCTTGAAATATGGAACATACTCTTTATTCCCAATTCCCCAGCAGTTCTATAAAATCCACCCTGCTGGGAAATACAGGGTCAGACCTCATCCTATCCCACGTTCTGACTGTGTCTCCCACTAGCTTCCCCTTCAGAGACCAGACTTCACCCATGCTCTTGAATGGTTAACTCCTTGTCATTTGACTCTTAGCTCAAAGACCTCTTCTCATTGAAAATGCTTACAGGGTGGGGGTGGGGAGGTAGGAGGTCTCAGTAGGCAAAGCACCTGCTATGCAAGCATGAGGACCTGATCTGGGATCCCCAGTGCCCAGGTAAAAGCTGAGCATGTCGTGTGTTCCTGTGACCCTAAAGCTTGATGGGGAAGGGAAGGAGCACGAGGCAGTCAGGAGGATCCCAGGGCTTACTGGACAGATGGTCAAGCCAATCAGTGAGCTCCGGGTTCAATGAAGAGACGCTTCTGAGCAAGCACGGTAGAGACAGCACAGGGAAGGCACCTGGTCTTCACTTCTGGCCTATACGCATGAGTGTGTGCTCACACACAAACACACACACAGTCATACACACATACATGCACACATACACATACATGCACATACACACGTTCACATGCACACACATGTATAAACATCCACACAACATACACACATCTGTGAACACCTGGCATATTTTCTACAGGGCACCGAATGACTGAAAGGAACATTATTGTTACGTATTCATTCGCTGCTACTCATTGCAGCAAAACCTCCTTGAAGGCATTTATATTGCTACACAACACAACAACATACTGTTTTACACACACACACACAAATGCAAATTGCTGAGTACATTTAGTACAGCTTGGCAGATGTGATTTCTGAGCTGAGTACTTTGTGTGGAAGAGGCTAGTTCTTCTTCTCTTTCTGTAGTTACAGCATTATTCTAGTAATACCCTAGTGATTTTTCTTTTTTGTTTAAAAAAAAGTGAAAATAGATTTTCTTCATACAATATATTCTGACTAAAGTTTCATCTCTGCTAACTCCTCCCAGATCTTCTCTACCTCCCCTTCCACCCAGATCCACACCCTTTCTTTTTCTCATTAGAAAACAAAGACATCTAAAAACTAAAAACAAACAAACAAACCAGAATAAGATAAAATAAACAAATAGAAAAAAAAAAACCGCCAAAGGAGAACCACAAGAAACCCAGAGATACATACATGGAAATCCTATAAAAAACACAAAACCAGAAATTGTCATATATAAGCAAAGGACCTATAAGTAATAAAAGAAAGAAAGAAAGAAACCCAAAGTGATGAGAAAAAAAACCTTCCAAAATATCACCGAATTTGTTTCTTCTCCTCCTCCTCCCTCTTCTTCCTCCCCCTCCTCCCCTCTCTGCCCTTCCACCTCCTTTTTTCTTTATTCATTTTTAGACTGGGCAGGGTGGTCCACACCTTTAATCCTAGCACTTGGAAGGTAGAAACAGTCAGATCTCTGAGTTGGAGGCCAGCTCCTGGAGACTGAGTTCCAGGACAGCCAAGGCTATACAGAAAAATGTTGTCTTAGAACCCCCTCTCCCAAAACCAAAACCAAAAAAGCTCCTTTTTAGTTTACGTGTGTGAGTCTTTGCTTGCACGTATGTATACACATCATGAATGTGCCTGGTGTCCACAGAGCCAAAGGGTGGAGTCCCTGGAACTGGAGTTATGGGTGGTTGTGAGCCATTGTGTAGATGCTGGAAACTGAACCCTGGGTTCTCTGAAAGAGAGCACAGGTGTTCTGAACCACTGAGCCATCTCTCTGGCCCCAGAGACTTTGTTTTTTGTTCATACATGGCTTGGCCTGGAAGCAGTGCTGAGACATCCTAGACACTCAATGAAAATGAACCAGTAAATACACAGTCGGCAGCCCTGACCAGAGATGAGCCTATGGTATTAGTTAGACTAATTAAGTTGACTGGAAAGAAAGTATTTTGTTGTGTGCAAACACCAAGCCATCAAGTTCACTGCTTTTAGTCTAGATTAAAGACAGCCATAGAGAGAAAATCTCACTTGATTTCTGAAACAGCTACTTTTGTTGCTGCTGTTGTTGTTGTTGTTATTGCAAGATGAAAAACCCTGTAGTTTCTATTTAAGCTTTTTTTCTAAGATGAAAATGACCATGGAATGCTCTCTTTTCTCAGGTCATGAAATAGCATGATAAACCCAGCAAAATTATTCAAGGTCCTTTGTATTCATTTGGTTACAATTGCTCTCTCTCTCTCTCTCTCTCTCTCTCTCTCTCTCTCTCTCTCTCCCTCCCTCCCTCCCTCCCTCCCTCTTTTGAGGAAACTGCCTTGAAATAATTGAGAAGTCCACAAGAGCAAATATCCATTTAAAAATTAAACAGCTCTAGTTTAATCAGAAATATGCACTGAGTGTTTCTCATGTGCCAGTTTGAACATTTCCCTGAATGTCATGATGTCAGTTGGGGTCATTATTCCCACTCTAGACAGAAAGTTAAGCCTCAGGCGGTGGAGCTGCCCGAGCAAAGTCAGATGGTGGAGGAGCCAATGAGCAAGGCCTCTGACCTCAACTCGCTTAGCACTTCTTTCTCCATGCTTTTGCTCTCCCTGGAATCTTAATCCTTGTTTTTCAGTCTTTCCTGCGTGGATAGCATTGAGGAGGCAGTAGGCAGGGGATAAGACATAGGTTTGGCGGAGTGGGTGGGGCACTGTCCATTTGACTCCATGCAGGTTTCCCTGACACCATGACCACTATCAAGTTCCTTCACCTCTTAGGGAGTAGAACGTGGGAGTCTCCCTTAGTAGGGAGTAGAAGGTTCAGCTTTTTCCGGGGTGATAAAGGGCCCTCCCTACTTGACACAGTGACGATGTAGAACTTACAGGTTCCCACTTGAACTGAAAACATCAGGATCAACTAAGGAGCATGCGCATCATCCCCCGGGCTGCCCCTCTATGGCCTCTGGACTTGTGTGCACGGTAGCTTACTGTATATACCTTTCCATGTGTGGAATACAAAGCTCAAATCTCACAAGGCAGACAATAGAATAATGATCCTCCATCACTCCAGTGAACCCATACCCCTTCCAGATTGGGCCACACCAGCCTGTGACAGCACCATTGTCAGTGGGCTCAGTGTCACCTCCCATTTTGTCTTCTCCTCCCAGCGCCATAGCCGGTCTATGAGCAAGTCCTATCTCCTGGATTATTCATGTCTCTCAAATGCCGTTGCTTCCTCCCTGACCCCAGTAGGGTCTCACTGCTGACTCAAGCTGGCCTCACCCTTGGGATTGTTGGCTTTGGCCTTCTAAGTGTAGAGACTGAGGGTATGCCATTACACCTGCCTTCCAGTGCTGTTTATTATGTTTTTTCCAAGTTCCCTTTTTATTTTCTGAGCCGCTCCGCAATCTTTTTTTTTTTTTTCCTTCGAGGCAGGGTTTCTCTGTGTAGCCCTGGCTGTCCTGGAACTCACTCTGTAGACCAGGCTGGCCTTGAACTCAGAAATCCTCCTGCCTCTGCCTCCCAAGTGCTGGGATTAAAGGCATGCGCCATCCCCCCCCCACCCCCACCCTCGCATGGTAATCTTCTTTTATACTCCCCTGTTGTCCTGGCAGCCAGTTTCCACAGAGTGGTGAGATCGACTGTACCACTTTTCTTGCTTCAAACTCCACGTCCTCTGAAGAGTCTTGCATGATTTGGGTATCTAGATACACAGACCCAAGGGGTCAATGGTAGGTTCATGGAATCTATGGTTTTAGGTGGGTGAAAAATTCTCACCGTTGGTTTCAGAAACGTAACTGCAGTTCGCCTCCCTTGAGTCAGGCAGAGAACCTCAATGTCATTAGCAGCACTTGTCACCCCCCAGAGCCACAGATATTTCCTATCACATCACAACTGTTGCAGGCAGTCTGAAATATGGCTATTTCAAAGATAATTACTTGGTCTGCCTCACAATGCATTAATAAAGAAGAATTTGCCTTTCACTGCATCGCTGCCTTTTAAATATTTTGATAACTACATTTTAATGTAATCTAGTTCCTTCACATTCTTATGTAATTATTGCTATCCAGTTAAAAATACAAGGCTCTGCTAGGCAGCCAAAGGGTCCACGAAGAAGTTTCAGCATCTTTAATCTAGCTCCTTTCTTCCCACTTCTGCCTTGGGTCCTTTGCCTGCTTGTTCCTTCAGCCTGGAGCTCCTCCACCTCTGCTTCTCTCTCATGGCTGGACTGTCACAGCTCCTTCTTCACAGGACGTCCCAGAGCTACACACATCCACCCCGACTTTCTGTGCCACGGTCACTTGTTTGATTCCTTTATGACTTTTCTGCCCTTCAGAAATGATATTTGTGTGCCTTTTAGAAAAGCCCTCTCTCCTAGCATGTAAGCCTTCTTAGAATGTTACACGCACCTGGTCTGTCCATGCCTCCGTTCCTATTTTCTAGAATCCTGAAGTTGCACTTGATAAATATTAGCTGAGGAAACAAACAAATCCTTGCACACCAGAGAATATCTCTGGGTAGAATTAAGATGAACGGAACACACACACACACACACACACACACACACACACTAGCACAGAATCTTCCCATCTAATACAGTAGAGTAGGCCTTGCTGGCTGACCTTGCTGACGGTAGGCATATCCCAGCACAAGGAGGGCTAGAATGTTCTCAAGGCTCTGCTTGAGACAATGCTTAAACCCCCGAGCCGTGCCAATGCTGATGACTCCTAATGTTGCTTGATAACTGTGCATCACTTTCAAAGGCAGCCCTTACTGCAAGAGCAGTTTGGACGATGCTGTACATCTCCATTTGCATCATGTGAGCATTTGCATCACGCTTTCAAGAGCTCAGACATGCTCCCTGTTAGGCACCTCACAGAGACTGCACTGGCTGGTTTTGTGTGTCAACTTGACACAGGCTGGAGTTATCACAGAGAAAGGAGTTTCAGTTGGGGAAGTGCCTCCATGAGATCCAGCTGTGGGGCATTTTCTCAATTAGTGATCAAGTGGGGAGGGCCCCTTATGGGTGGTACCACCCCTGGGCTGGTGCTCTTAGGTTCTATAAGAGAGCAGGCTGAGCAAGCCAGGGGAAGCAAGTCAGTAAGAAACATCCCTCCATGGCCTCTGCATCAGCTCTTGCTTCCTGACCTGCTTGAGTTCCAGTCCTGTCTTCCTTTAGTGATGAACTGCAACGAGGAAGTGTAAGCTGAATAAACCCTTTCCTCCCTAACTTGCTTCTTGGTCCTGATGTTTGTGCAGGAATAGAAACCCTGACTAAGACAGAGACTGAAGAGTCTCTCCCTTGCTGCCTAGCTACCCATTCTCACTGCTTCCCTGGATTCTCTGCTTATCTCTCCTGGGGTTTGGTGTAGGTGATCAGAGCAGGTGAATACGTGTCACTCTGTCACAGGGGGGAAGGCAGTGCTCATTATTTTGGTGGCATTACCTTATTATGCTCAATGGCTATAGACTGCTTTGTTAATTAGAGGTGCCCCAGGGAAGACATTCTTTTTTTAGGATTGTGTGGTGTGCTGTGGTATGGTATGGTGTGTGTGTGTGTGTGTGTGTGTGTGTGGTGTGGTGCACGTGCACACACATGCTATATGTATATGGGTGACTGCAGAGGCCAGAAGAGGATATTGGCTTTGCTGGAACTAGAGTTACAGGTTACTATGCAGTGTCCCACATGGGTACTAGGGACTGAACTTCTGTTAAGAGCAATGAGTGCTTTTACCCATTGAGTCATCTTTCAGCCCCCAGAGGAGATTTTATTAAGGGGTAAGGCTGAGAGCTCCAATATTAACATGAGTCATGAGTTCAGGGACTAATATGTGTAGGACGGGCATGGAGGGTCCTGGCTGGATGAGCCGTTGCTGTCTGTGGGAAACATCCACTGCAGCTGGGAGCCACACATGCTGAGCTTCAGTGGTCCTGAGACATATACCCAGAGGTGTCCTGCTGACAGAGCCAAGACAACCACAGAAGAAGCAAAATTAATCACTAACCCAGGCCCTGTGTGTGTGCACCACGGCATGGTGTGCTCTCACCCACAACAGCAATTCACCCACTGTTGTGGTTCACGTGACACCACGCGGCCTCTTTGTGTGAGAGGAAACTGCTATGAGGTGTTGAGAACTTTTCTCAGTTTTCAGACTGCAGATATTGTATTGTAAGCACTGGACTCACTTTTGGAAAAGATGTCTCTGTTCCTTTTCAGCTTACACAACTTTCTAGATGGGGGCACTTTGACTTAAGGACAGCTTGAGAAAAACCCACCATACCTTGAACCTTGTATTTGAACCAGATCCTCAAAATATCCCAGAGACACAGGAGAAGGTAAGAGGCAGTGTTCAAAAATATCTCCCCACATTTTTGTAAGATAGTTCTTGGTCCAGCATGACTCTCTGGAGTTTGATGTGTTGGAGATGGGCTGGAATAGAGTAAGATTGCCTGAGAGTAAGATTTCTCTTTAGACCCTGAGCACTGCCCATGCTGTATAAAAATTCAAAGGTCAAAGAAAGGCATAAAATGTGAGATGTTAAGAAATGAACTCTGTAAAACATAAGGCAGTATAATGAGAAAGCAAGTCCACTGAATGGACTTAGGGAAAGAGCATGCTGCGGAAGGATGGCAGGGGTCTAACAATATTAAAAAATGTATAAGTGATTTCATTGAAGTGAGAGAAAATATGAGCAAGGCTTCATTATCTTACCATGACAGGGAGGGAGTCAAACTTCAAGAGGGAAAAACCAGTACCCTCCCTGTACTGGTTTCCAGCTGCTAAAGTGGAGGTGGTTGTGCTTAGGAGTAGGAGAACACTCAATGCTCAGAGCAGCGGCTCAGGAGTAGGAGAACACTCAATGCTCAGAGCAGCGGCTCAGGCAACGGCCGCCCGAGGATACAGGGAGGACATGAACACAGCAATCAAGAAGCGAAGAACAGCCACAGCCAGGAGGCTCACAACCCTGTTCCCGTGAATTCAAAGCTGGATCTTGTAAATCCGGTGGATGCCGAGTCAAGGAGGCCACTCTCACAGGACGAGAGCCATGGGCTGGAGTCGCAGGAGGATGGCTGTGTGGCGGCTGCGGTGATGGTTAGTCAGCATTTTGAAAACACTGAATGTCACTGAGTTGGCATGACTTAAATGTGGGAGCTCATAACATGTGAATTCTACTTCAATGTGTAAAGCTGTTAAGAAATGGAGATTGGAAAAATGCCTAGTTTAAAAACACCTGAAGCCCCCTCCTACAGATTCCCTCAGAGAAACCTCATCTTGCAAGATGAGCCTTGCAGGTGTGCCCCGTTACCTTGTCAGCCTTCACCTGATAGGGCGAGTGTTCAGCTGAACACCAGGGATATCTTACACAGAATGATCCGTGACAAATGAGTGACTCTCAGAGTTGCATGCTAAAGTCATATATTTAGGAACATAGTGGGGCTGTCTTCATGTCTGTCTCTTGGGGCATTCCTCACACCACCTGTGTGCAAACAGGAAGCCTCTGGAGGGAGGCAGGCTAGTTAGGAAGTGTCTATACAATCTATCGTACACTTTTCGTGACCATGTCACTGCCAGCGTCTTGTATGAATGATCTCAGCCATTTCCCTTCCGGGTCCTCCAAGACTTGAATCTCAACACTGGTTCTGTCTTCCAGTTGCTCGTATCATCACTGAAGGTAAAGCCCTGACACGACACCCACTGAGTGGCAAACACTGTTTCTCTCTCACTCTGACATCCGTCTTCACAGGGTCTTATGGTTTATACATCCTCTCAAGTGGCATAGCATAAAAGCGAACTTAATCTTCCAGAATTCAAAAAGGAAGGAAAAGGCTTAAAAGCATTTCCCTATCTTTTGTATTATTTTGTATTAAGAACACACCTTGTGCTTCTCCTCACACGCCAGCCGTGCAATCTGTCCCTCTAACTCGGCGATGATGGACTTGTAACTTGAGGGTTAGCCCAACAAGCTCATACGCTCGCTGTGTTTTTGGAGTGAGGGACCACTGTGCAGCAGAGAAGGCAAGTGTAGAAATGCATGCATGATGACTAACAGAGAGGGGAGGCAAAGCTGAGGACCCGGGTCACGGCGAGGGGCTGTGTCCGCCCAGAACAGGAAGCCGGGCCTGAGGCAGTTACACAAATGATTCCAGGGGAAACTCAGGGTTGTTTTTCACAGGTTGCGAAACAAAGTCTGGCAAAGTGAGTTAAGCCAGGGAGCATCTCTGGAGAGCTTAACCTCACTGTGCACAGAGGGAGGGGCAAGGCTCTGCACACTGATCAGTTTCCTGGCTCTCCAATGCATCTCTCCTTTGGAAGTTCTCTCAGAGGAGGGCAGTGACATAATGATTCAGTGAAAGGGAGACTCAAATGTGGAGGAAGAGTAACTGGTGAAAGGAGAGAGGAAGGGACAGGAGAAACCCTTTGGGAACGAAGAACAACCATTTCTCTCTTTGCATGGGTTAGTAGAGCTAACATCCATTTCTCAATTAGACTAGAGTGTAAGAGACAGGGCAGAATGCCACTCCGTTATCCTAGTACTCGATCTGGTACATTTTGGGATTAATAACAACAATAATAATAATAATAATAGTGAGTGTGTGGCATGTGTACCACAACAAGTGTGGAGGCAAGAGGACAGCTTTGTGGAGACAGTTCCTTCCACCTTTCTGTGCGTCCCCGCATTGAACGCAGGCTACCAGGCTTTTGTGCAAGTGCCTTTACCCCCTGATCCATGGCCTAGGGATTTTTTAAAAACAATAGTCTACATTTTAGAGCAGTTTTTGGTCCATAGAAAAGTAGAATAAGAAGTACAGAGTCCCTACATGCCACTGTTCCCACTCCCAATATCCACGGCAACGCACCCCCTTCACGTGTCTGAATACCGGGTGCTTAGCTGGTAGCACGGTCTTGGGAGCTTGTGGAACCTTTAGGAGGTGGGGCCCGACAGGAGGGGAGGCAGGCCTTGCAGGTTCTAGCCTGAGTCCAGTTCCAGCTTGTGAGATCTAATTCTAGGTCGGCCATGAGGAGAGCAAACGGCCTTCCGCTCCCCCTGCCATGGGCAGGAGCTAGCCTTGCTACAGGCCTCCCCCGCCCTAATGAACTGTGTAGCTTAAGTTGTTTCTGCCGCAGAAGTGAGAAAAGGAGCTAACGCCTGCCGTCATCAATATTCCCTAACAGATTGGCATGTGTCAATCAACCAGCCCTCACTGGTACTCAATAGGTGGCCCTGGAGTTTGCTCTTGGGGTTATATGTTCTATGTGTTTGGCAAGCGTGTGATGATCTATGTTCACCATGATATTGTCATACTGGATTAGCTGCACTTCCCTAAAAAGCTTTGGAGTTCCATCTATACATTCTTCCCTCCTGACTACCAGCTTTGGATTTAATAGACAACCTGAGTATCAATAGGAAACCAGGTTTCATCAACAAAGTTTTTAATTTTTCTCTCTTTCCCTTCCTTCCCTCCTCTTTGCCCTGCCTCTATCCCCTGTATCAGGGATGGACCTGGGGCCTCACCTGGCAGGCAAGTGCTCTACCAATGACTATGTCTTTAACCCTCAATTCTGAGAACCTGGTGATTAGTAAGGAGGCTGTGGGCTCTGCCTGTGCACATGCGCGTGCTGATGAGCAAAGGAAGAAAGAACAGCAAACAGCCAGGCTGGTCGCATTTAGAGGTGGAGCCTTTGGGAGGTGATAGGGTCATGAGGCTAGAACTCTCATAATTGGCAGAAGTGACCTTAGAGAAGAGACCACAGAGAGTGAGATCTTTCCTGCCATTTGAAGATGTCATAAGAAGTCAACAACCTACAACGTTAGAAGAGGGCCCGCGCCAAACCATGCCACTTTGATCATGGATTTAACAGACTCCATAAGTGCAGGAAATAAATGCAGATTGTTTACAAGTCACCTTATTTATAATATTTTGTTATAGCAGTTCCAGTTGGTCCAAGACACCAGATATATAGAAACCATGTGGACTTTGACAAGAGAGGACCTGTCTGATTCTTCTGCCTCATAGCACTGAGGCTGAAAGTATTTAAGATCTTGAAAGAGTGTCTTAATACCTCTGAGTTGCAGCTTCCTTATCTATAAAGTAGGACAAAGGTTTTGATACTCTAGGAATATAGGAGACATTGAGATAGGATAACATATATATTTTCTCTTTGCTTGGGTGAGGGAAAATTGGGGGGGTATGAACACCTTAAAGTTAAAATATAGGTAGATTCAAAGTAAATTAATTAATCCAGGTCTATTCTGGAAATAGGATCTCAGCACAATAGGGCACAGCAGAATATTACCAGAGACTAAGCTCCCATTACAGACTGAACACTCTTCCACTGTCTATAGCAAAGAGAAGTTATGATATCCATGTTAGCAGTGCCTCTTGCTACTGATGACGGTCCATTAGGCAGTACCTACTTACTCCCAATATTTCTCAATGGATTTCTTTAAAGTATGCATTCTCTCTTCAGAATTAAAAGCTAGTTGTTGACTTAAGACTGAAGAGGCATGTGGAGGCCTAGCAGGAGCCCTCGGCAGGGATGGCTATGCATATTCTGTAACTGTTTGAGAAATCTGTCCATGCCTCCTACAATGTATACCTCTCCTTGGCTCTGCCAGGTGCCTTGGGCCTTGCACAGGCAATTCCTGAGAGTTAACTGTGCCTTGTCATCTCGGCAGGATCAGGAGGAAGGTGACTACCAGCCGCAGCGGTTGGTGACATTTCACTGTTCCTCTCTTGGACTCCCCTTGACAAAGCTCTCCTGCCAGCAGTCCAGGGACAGCTTTATCTCCGCCTCCCCAACTCCCATGTAATAACATTTAATTGTCTGCCTTTCAAAGACTCAACCCCTTAACAGCCAATGTTTGCTGTTCATACCGGCACACTGGGAGTCAGCCACGGGCGTGCAGTCTCCTGTGCTGACTTCCGCTTTCTCTCTGTGCAGATGTGTTTAAAGAAAGCCTGACTGGGCTTTCTTGCCATGTGGGAGTATGCAGGGATGGATTGGAGAATTGCAGACATTATGTCTGCCGCTGAGAGGCTGCCCTGGGAGGGATGCTGCTCATACCTGGGCAGCAGATGCACACCTGTTGGCCAGCCCCACTTTGCCCCCACTCTGCTTTTTGAAGCACAGAGAAGTGAACATGAAGTCACATGCAACAATTCTTGGTATTTTCTGTATCTGTGAATCTCATTCCATTGAAGTTTGCAGGCGGAATGAAGAAGGGAGAGGAACCAGGTCTTAATGAAAATGTGGATTACAAGGTTATCTTAACCCAAGTTCACTACAAGTGCCAGTACAATTTAAAATAATAGAATCCTCCCGTGTAACTCTTTTTATGCAGGGAATTGGATTTTCCCCCAAATTAATCCTTTCCCATCAACAAAAGGGCTGAACGCACACACGGGCGCCCAGCACTTAGCTTCCTTCCATCTGGCATGGCCATGTGAACACTTCGGTTGGCTTGCTTTTTTAATGAAGTGATTTTTAATGAAGCAAGCTGTGAATTTAATAGATACCTTAAAACAGCTTCTTTGTAGCTAAGCGTTAAGTAACAGAACAACTGCCAAATTAGCCACCCAAACCAAGAGGAAATCACAAGGCCGACTGATGGCAGGATTCAGGGTTGCTGCTGCTTCTGGCCTTCTGACCTGTCGTCTGAATGGTTGGCAGAGTCAGGATGGTGCCACAAAGCCACAGGAAAGCGGAGAGTTTGAAGGAAGGTTTGTTAAGTGACCATGTCAAAGGCCAAGGTAATGTGTGGCTAGTGACAGTTATATACAAGGGCAAGACATACAGCTATTGCTATTTTCAAGGTTCATTTACCTTGTGTTATAGATCAGCTTCTCCAGCATGATGGGGAACATAAGGGAGGAACTCACTAGGCTCATCTAGACCCCCCCTTCCCCACCAAAGACCAATGATGGTAGAAAGTATTGGGTGGAAGAAATCACCCCATCTCACTGAACAGTAAGTAGTCAGACAATGACGGCCAGTGAGAGGGCTGAGAGGGTGTGAGCAGTGGACAAGCTGTGGAGCTGGACAGTGTAGGCCCCTCCTGGAGACATTCAAGCTCCTCAGTGAAAAATGAAGCTATCAATCCAATCCAACTCAAGTAGCGCATGGTCCGATTGTGGTCTTCACACCTTACTCCTTGGGCTGCACTCACAGACTTTGATGCAGAGAGAAGCTTATTGGTCCTCCAAACACAAGATCCACCTCAAAATTTCCTCAAATCAACTTCAACTCCCTGTGGTGTTATTGTTAAATTATCCACTGCCCTAAGAGGTTTCTGATGGATATTCTAAAGCAAAGCTCTCTTGTTTTATTTTTTTTAAAGATTTATTTATTTATTATATGTATATGAGTACATCATCATTATCTTCAGACACACCAGAAGAGGGCATCGGATCCCATTACAAATGGTTGTGAGCCACCATGTGGTTGCTGGGAATTGAACTTAGGACCTTGGGAAGAGCAGCCAGTGCTCTTAACCACTGAGCCATCTCAGCCATCTGCTCTCCAGCCCCAGCTCTCTTGTTTTTAATTGGATGAATATTCCAAATGAAAACAAAGCACAGTTAGAGTATAGCATTGCTCTACCTAAGTCTGACATATATGAATGAATGCATATAGTCACATACCTATGTAAAAATTAATAGTGATATATAAGAAATTAACACATATACAAGATTTAAATATTTTTTCAAGGATTTACTTATTTTTATTTATGTATATGGGTATTTTGCCTGCACACATGTCGGTGTATCATGTGAGTAGTGCCCATGGAGGCTAGAAGACTGTTAGATAGTCTAAAATGAGTTACAGAAAGTTGTAACCTGGCACCTGAGCACTGAGAATTGAGCCCTGGTCTTCCGGAAGAGGACTACTCTTCACCACTGAGCCCTCTCTCCAGTCTCAGAAGTAAATCTTATTTACTTCTCATATTAACAATTAATTAAAAACTCATATTAAACAGTGAGTGGCAAGGTGTAAAGTGGTTTCTCCATGAGTAGCTCTCTGTGCTGTGTATAGGTAGCTCTCCCTGCTCCGTGGGTAGCTTCCCCTATACTGTGAGTAGCTTCTTCCTGCTCTATGTATAGTTTTTCTCTGCTCTGTGTTTAGTTTCTCTCTGTTGGGTACCTGAAGATTACCTTGAATCCAGAGAATACTTTAAAACCATATTTCTATAGTATCTTAAAAGAAAAAGTCACCTTTCTTGATACAAATTCCTTAATCCTCATTTCCCTAGCTTCATGTTCTCTTATTGTAGATAGCTGATAAGTGTGAAAATACTTCTCATTTTCAATTTAACCAAACCTTTGACTCAAAGAACAGCTTTTAAAACTGTTCATACAAGTCTTATCAGTTAGCTAGGTCTGTATAAAGGAAATAGGAATATGGAAACCTAACAATGCCCTTTCTGAAAAAAAAAAAAAATCACATCTCTCTGATCAAGGAGGAACAGACTCAGAAAGTCTTCTTACCGAATTTCCACCATTTCTTGGTATTTTATTTCAATCACTGCATTCACTGTTGCGCTCATCTCTAACTTTCTGAGTTTTCTGGGCAAAGGTGACTATTACACATGTATGTCCCAAGAGAGCCTGTAGCAGATTCTCCATCCTGAGGAATTGATGTTGCCAGCAATCTATTTGCACACTGTAATGTGGACTTCCTTGGCAAAGTGGTCAATCAGAACCACTGTCCTAGCAGTGGGCTATAATCCAGGCAATCACAATGTGTGTGTGTGTGTGTGTGTGTGCGTGCGCGCGCGCGTGTGGATAAAAGAATAGAATCAGACTTTGTCTCATCAAGAGAACTGAGAAAAGCTAAAGAGAAACAGGAAGGAGACCATAAACCTCCGGGGTTAGTCATTCAGTGGGCCTTCTTACAGTTTGTATTTACCCACTATGTCCTAGTGGGCCATTATTCTTGGGGGTAATTCACCCTACAAACTGTCTCTGGGTACATTTTCATTGTCACCACACTCACAACAGCTTGCTGAGGCCCTGCTGCTGTGAAGTTACGGAATGCAGGTGTATTAGAATGGTCCCTTCTTTATGTCTTGTTACAGTTTTAACATTTTCCTTTCTTTTAAGCCATGCACAAGTGGACAGATCTCATGAGGCTGCATTAGCTGGCCCACAACAGGAGTTCATCCACACCTGACTAAATGAGATGGCTGCTCTGTAGCTCTCGTGGGTTGGAATCAGCTCGTTTTACTGGCTTGCTTTGTAGCAGGAAACTATTTAGGCCTTAACCTCTGTGACCTGGATAGTCAGGCAAGTTAGGTAAGACAGCGAGAGATGACACGCTCCTTTGAAGTGGGGTTCGTTTGTTGTGTTGGGGATCAAGCCCAGAGCCTCCTGCATGCTAAGCAAGTGCTCTCTCATTGGACATTGTCTAATCCCAGAATGGTTTTGTTTTTAATCATATGGACATTTAGCTTTATAGAGACCAAAAGATGTCACGGGGAACACCTTGACTACTCTCTTCCAAAGTGAAGCAGAGAAACTGAGCAAGCCACACAGATGGCCACACAGATGGTCGTTGGTGGCAAACTGAAAGGTGCTGTGTAGACCGGAGGTTCTAATAAAACTAGCTATGGGTCTGGCCATTATGAGCAGAAATTTACCCTCTGAGGGGAAAACATTCTGCGTCCTAGCCTCTCTCTATACAACAGTCCTGGGCTTTGGACCGAAAATGAATGACTGATAGCTTGCTGAGGAATACAGAAAAGGAGGTGAAAGAGAAGCCCTCGGGGACAGGGAGTAAAGGGCACTCAAGGCCAGTTGTGGACCAGTGAAGGACCTAAAGTGCACCCCAAAAGTGCAAATCTGAGATGCTGAAGTAATTGCAGATAGTGTTAGCATCTCAGGGCTGACAAATAAAATTTATAAATGACTTCTAAAACTGCTTCCTCCAGCAACAAGAGCTGTTATTGTCACATTGATTTTAAAATTAAATGCTATAGAATTTTCTTGCTTTAATGAGAAGGCAGATCCAAGTGATAAACAGAGTAATGATTAAAGCAATTAAGAGAATAAAAATGAGAACTAGTGCATCAGTCCTCTTAATCCTTTACCCAAACAGGCAGCTTGGGCTGCCAGACTAAGAAGACACATGCTCATCCCCAGATGAAATTATTGAGACCCATTGACTGCTGTGAATATGCTGCGCTTCGGTAAGATGGGAAAAGTCAATTAGCAATGTCACTTGTTAAAAAAAAAAATCTGCCTGCACCTGGTTCTCATTTGTTCTCCAGCTGAGAAACCAAAGACAACTTTTTATGACTGTGGTCAAACAGCAAGTTCATTTCAGCAGGGGATGATCAAACGGTCAGCCTCCCCCAGTCCCAGGCGGTTCGCCTTTCACTTTCAACTTGTTCAATCACCATTAACTCTAAAAAACGGTCACATTCCATTTGTGCAATGAGAATTTCCCCGTTGGTGACCGTCTGGGTAAAGTTTTTGTAGGTGAGGCCCTAAATCTTGTAGAGCACCTCACACATTCTCAAGGTCATTTGCCTTGCTGCCTTGTTTAATGACAGCAGTGACCATCCTGCCAGTCAGTCTGGGACGCGATGCTGGCAGCTTTGAAGAGCCTTCTGGAGGTGTCACACCCCCGAGATGGGAAGGGATCATGGTGTGTTTAAGACACTACAGTGTGAGCACTCGAACATGCATAAGCAGCCCTTTCCTCTTGGGGATTCCTGCCAATCTGAAGATCTCAGGAAAGAAGACCAGGGGGAGGGATCCCTTTAAAAGCCTGATTTCCTCACCCTGGGAAGCCAGCTTCCCTGGAGAGGCTGCAATGGCAAATTGGGGAGATTCCAAGAGTTTCTGGAATGGAGAAATAGACCTCTTTTTCCCTTTGCTCTTGGGCTTGGAAAATCTTCATGTCGTCTGTTTACTATTTCATTGTATCTGTCCCTCTGCAGAGGGGCTATGACAGGATAGGGTCCTGAGAACTTGGTACAGGGCCAGACCCTGACAGGCAATCCACAAATCTGAACTTCTGAAAGTAGCCGTCAAGTAGCAAACTAGCTACACAAAGAGGTCACTTGATGGAGCCTTTACAAAAGCCGAGCCTGCTGGGGTAAGCCAAATAAACGCTCCACAGCTTGGAAATTAAGTCGCAGATCGGACTAGTTCTAGTTATAAGTCCCAGTTAAAGTTTCAAGGTCAAAACCACGAGAAATATGCACAGAGCTTTCAGAGTCTCAGCATCAGCATCTGCTACGTTCCCAGAAAGGGCCTCTTTGTTTCAGGTACTAGGTCTGGTTGCAGTTTCCCTGGGATAGCCTTGACACAGTAACACGATTCCCAGCACATCCATACTACAGACTGTACTCTGGCCCCTCCCAGAACTCTCTGCCTCATAATGTATTAAAACGTTTTTATTGGTGCCAGTAATGGTGTTTTAATTGACTGGCAGGATTTGGAGGCAGGAGAGTGGGCAGAAATACCCTAATAATTATCCTCCTTCATTTATTCTAAGACCAGCTCAGTCCCTGGGGCTCAAGGAAAATCCTGCACATCTGAAAACATAAAGGAGAATGTCCTGCTATTTTGACGACTGAAGTGAAGCATCCCTTTTACAAGAAGAAATTCCAATGCAAGGCAATTCACTAAAAAGTGTCAGAAAGACCTTCGTTCATTTAAACATTTCTCATGTCTCTTGATTTTAACTGTTTATACCCAGTGATGGTGTTAATTCTTACAGTAGTTTCAAGAGTGAGATGGCTTACCACAGAGACAGAATTTAGGGAATCTGGGTCCAATCCATTGTGCTATGCAGCTATCCTTCTTCAAGAAGACTTCTGGGATGTGCAGCCCAATGCCCCTTTGTGCGTTGCTTCAAGTTGGGTGGATAGTATGTGGAGAGGGCTTTGATTTGTATGTTCTGTCTCACAGGAATTAACACATGGAGATCATATCTCTAAATTCTCCCTTTCTCCTTACACTGAATTCTTCTTTGTTTCCACCCTTGTGGGGGCCCTTCTTCTGCTGTTGGGTCCAGAATGAGATAGTAAGCTGCCCCTATTAGAGTCTGTGTCCCGCCCCCCGCCCCCCAGCCCCTAACTCTCTGTTTCCTCCTCTTTCAAAGCTATTGCTCGAGTGAGGCTCTACAGCATTTGTGCCTGGGTAGAAAAGCAGAGATCATTTGCTCATTACATCTGGGGTTTCAAGCCGTGCTCCACTTACTGACCTCCACTAACGGCCTGGGTTTGCGCTCCACTGCAAACCTGAAGTGGCAGAGTTCACAGTAGCTGGTATTTGAGGATGACAGCCAGTGCTCCAGGCAGCTCCGATGGATTGTCCCCAAGGTCCCAGTACATTCACATGGAGAGAGTAAGTCCTCTTGGCTGCTGCCCTCGTGGCAGATCCTGCACATTGGCCGGTCATTGAAGGGGCTGCAAGAGAAGGAGGGGTGGCTGCTGGTCACTGGGGGGGCCACCTGCTGCCCTGAGGAGGGCCCTTGGTCTGCCTCATTTGGGCCCTCCCCAGAGGCAGCTGCTCACAATACAAACTGCTTTAAGGTCTCCTCTTTGGAGTTATATGTGTGTCTGAAAATATTCCTGTGGATACTGCTGACTCATGGTGTCTTTTGATGTATGATGTCAGAAACCACTGAGTCTTAATGACTTGACATTTTTTTTTCAATTTGCCGAATACAGAAGGATAACGATTTGTTAATCCTACCACTTTCCCCCTTTATTTGTTGAAATACTTTGAGGTATAAACATTACCTATTTAAATGGTTACCTAATGATGCCGTTTGACTAGGTTGTTAGGATTTATAATTGTTTTATTTTTGCTTGTTTTGAAAAATAAAAATGTGTATCTTCAAAGTGATGAAAGACTTGGTATCACTATGAGTTGACAGGCTTAAATATGTATTTGTATCTTGATAATTTACGGGTTTTTGTATGTGTATCTCTCTGTTTATGTTTGTATGTGTGTGGGCACAAGTACACCTGGGCACACAATTCACATACATGTACGCTAGGACCCAGAAGTTGATGCTGGATGTCACCACAGAAACTGCTTTCCATTTTCTATAGTAAGCAGGGCCTTTTTCTCTCTTGAACCCGGATCTAGCGAATAGATAACTAGTCAGCCATGCTGCTCTGGAGAGTCCCCTCTCCCCGCCTCCCAAGTGCTGAGACCACAGGCAATAGCCACATCTGCTTGGCTTTGATTTAGGTGAAGGTCCAAACTCTGGTCCTCATGCTTGTGTGAAAAGTACTTTATCTACTAAACTGTCTATCAGCCCATTGCTTTTTGTTTGTTTGTTTTTTGCTTTTTGGATTTTTTCAAGACAGGGTTTCTTGTGTAGCCCTGGCTGTCCTGGAACTCACTCTGTAGATCAGGCTGGCCTCAAACTCAGAAATCCGCCTCCCTCTGCCTCTCAGAGTGCTGGGATTACAGGCGTGTGCCAACACACCCGGCTCATTTCTTTCTTTTCTATATTCTCCAGCTTATATTTTTGTCTTGACCCAGAAGCGGTTCATGAAAACTACTAATCAAAAAATAAAATTCTGAGCTGGAGAGATGGCTTCCTAGTTACATGCACCTGTTCTTCCAGAAGATGTGGCTCAGTTTCCAGAACCCACATGGTGACTCACAATCACCTGCAACTCCAGTTCTAGGGGATCCAACATCTTCTGACATCCGCAGGTACCAGTCCCATACGTGGTGCACACATACAAACATACATGTAGACAAAACGCTCACACACATAAAATGAATCTACAAAAATTATTCATCACCATTAAGAACATATTCTAAAGAGCCATTTAGATTTTATTATTTAATTCTACATGTGTGAGTGTTCTGCCTGCATGTATGTCTGTGCACCACACACATACCTGGTGCCCATCAGAGTCACTCGAAGGGCACTGGATCCATGGCACTGTAGTTAGGGATGGTACTAAGTCACCACAAGGTTTCTGGGAACTGAAACTGGGTCCTGTACAAGAGCAATGAGTGTTTTGAACATTTGAGTCACTGCTCCAACACCAAGAAGAACTGCTTTTGAAATGACATCAATTGTAGTTTCCAGACAAACTGCATCTTTTGAGTCAGATGAAGATGTAGGCAAGGCTCCTTTCATTTCCCTTCAGTTCTGCAGGAGAGCGGAGAGCAGGGGAGTAAACTGGTAACTGACTCTGAAGCAGAGCGGGGCACAAAGCTGAGGTGTGCTGGTCCTTCGAGCTTGAGGAGGATGCTCTCAGGAATGCTGAGGGCACTATACTGAAAGCAAGTGGTAAATGTGTCCTACTGAGGTGGCCTCTGACTAGAGTTCTGCAGTGTGGAAAAGCCACTCCCTCACATTTCTTGAAGAGGGCGTGGCGTGGCGAGTGGTTCCCAGCTCTGCAATCCCACCGCCTGAACTCGAGCCCAAGCCCTGGGGCTTGTCTGTAAGGTATGGACAAATAACTGCATCTCCCCGTACCTCCGTCTCCTCATCTCTAAAATGGGCTCACAAGTGGGGCCTTCTGTATTGTGATTGTGAGAAGAGTTGGTCTAGAGCAGAGACCTACATGTACAGGACTGGCAGACAGCCAAACCTAGTTACTGCTAGCTACTGTCACTCGCAGAATGACTCAGGCTGAGGGAAATCAAGCAGCATGGCCCCCACCTTGTACGCTTAAAGGAAACCTCAAATTAAGATAGCCTCCCTTTTCAACAAGCGGGGCTGGCTCCCTGTATGAGTGACACTGTAAAGGACTGTTGTCATTCTTGTGACAGCCTAGTCTCCTTTCACTCTCTCTGGCTTCTTCCCCCCATGTTCTCCAGAGATGACACTAACCCAGGCCCAGGCCCCATTTCTTTTTACTGCTATCTCTGATCCAAACGGAGCCAACCGCAGAAGCACTGCTTATTCCCACAGGCGTCCCTGGGAATGTCTCGGAGAGTGAATGGAAGCACGAGCGGGCAGGACTGCCCTTTCGCTTGCCCAGGAGAGCACGCATGCTCTGCGGAGAGGAAGGTGAGACAGAAGGTGACAGCTGGCTTCCGTCTTTTGGCCTCCTTTGTTCACTTTGAGTGATAGGCAGGAAAAACTGCAGCCTTTGCTGTGCAGTGCTGTGTGGTCTAGGAGGAGGTGAGAGAGAGGCAGGCACACAATACACAGACACAGACACACGCACACACACACACACACACACACACACACACACACACACACGCACACACACGCACACACACAGACACAGAAACACACACACAGACACAGACACACACATACACACACACACACACAGACATACACACACACAGACACACACACAGACACACACAGACACACACAGACACACACAGACACACACAGACACACACACACACATACACACACACACACACACACGCACACACAGAGATCCGTTACATCAGACAGCCTTCCCTTCTTGATCAAATTAGGTGACTGATGCCTCCAGGGTGGCTGGTGTACACACTGCCATCCATCCTCGGATTATGGAGGACCAATGACACTCACCTCCTCTTTATGTTCTGAGCCCTAACCAATTGCTAGAAATTCTCCAAGAAGTGGAAAACATATATTACACACTTTCTTTCTATGACAGCCACACATATTTTAAAGATTGATTTTTATTAATTTTAATAGTGTGTGTGTGTGTGTGTGTGTGTGTGTGTACATGAGTATTCTTGCCTAAGGAGGCCAGAGGTGTCAGACTCCCTGGAACTACGATTATGGGAGGTTGTGAATTACCTGGTATGGGTACTAGGAAAATACAAGTTTTTTTTTTTTTCCTTTCTGAAAGAAAATTGGGACTACCTGGCACATCCATTATCTTGGCAGCTTATGGCTCCCAATATGCCCAGGGTAATAGCAGCACAGAGGAGATCCCAGGGACAAGGAGCTGGCCTGAATGCGTGGTTTCCAGGCTGTTCAGAGCCCTCCCTCTTCTCCACATAGGGAAACCAGTTGAAACAGCAGTCCTTCACAGGTGGGAGTGCGTGTGAAGAGGCAGGGTGGGGCTATAGAGTGTGAAGGAGGGGCGGGCAGCACAGACCTCTACATGGCCAAAGGAGACTCACTCAGGGAACAGCCTGGACAGCATGGCCATGGGGTAGCGCTAAGCAGCGTGCACACTGGGAATGTTATTTCAGAGGTTTTTATCCACAAAACCAGGCATGGTGGCACACACCTCTAATCCCCAGTATGCAAGAAGTGGATGCGGGAGTAGGCCTTCAAAGCCATTCTCAGCTACACAGTGAGTTTGAGACTAGCCTGGGCTACCCAAGGCCTTAGCTCTATCCCACAAATTGCTTTGGCTCTGTCACCTGAAAGCAGGCGACTTCTTCATATTGTTATTCATATCACAAAAGGCTAGAATCATGAGCTGCTGGAGACAAGAAGACAGAACTAGCCACAACAGTGTCAAAATAACCAGGGTAAAGCAAGCAACTCCACGCCTGTGGCGGCTCTCTCCTGTCTAGCTCTCTAGAGTGGCTTTTGGAGGAGTGTGACAACAGGAATTTTAGCTTTATGCTCCTGCTGCTGTGGAAATCGCAGCAGCAGAACTTGGGTAGTCTTTTTAAATTTTTTTCCCCCAGCACCTCCCTTTCCTGACACAAAGACCTGAGCACTAATTACACTCCCATTAGCATTCTCTACCTGACTAACAGCTCTTTGGATCAACTGTAGATTCTGTCATTTGAACTGAGGCACTACCTCTGCGTGGCAAGAGTCCGCACTACTGTTGACAGCAGCTGCCCGTCCTTGGCTGAGACTTGCATGACATACTGTGGCTGCCCATTCACTAGGCTGCCACAATCCTCCACCGTCTTCACCACAGGCGCGGCTGAGCTGGTGCAGTCTGGCAAGACTTCGGGCAGGTGACTGCAACGGCTGGTTGTCATGGCAACAGACAGCAATTACTCTGTTAATGGCTTCCACATTCATAGAGGACTTCCATCTAAGAGAGATCAGAAAACAGTTAACTTGGCTGGATGGTTAATGGAAAATGGAGAATTATGGGCTACCAACATCAGCATGTCATTATTTAATATAAATATGAGGGTAGCTTAGATGTAGCATTATTATCTTGTTACTATTTAATACAAGCATATTCACATACATTTGCACACACCCACTCATAGGCACATAGGCCACAAGAGTTATGAACATCTGCTCATGAACAAGACAGCAAGCATGTGTGTATATATATATACACATTTGGGAGCCCTGCTTTCCGGGAGAGGACAGAATGATAGCTCCGAAGCCCAGATCTGAAGAGAAGATAAGCAATTCTCCAGCTCTGCCCCAGAGATGCAATAAGTCCTTGTTGACACTCTCTAAGAGTTACTAGAATCATTATTAAAACTGCTCGCAACTATTTTTTCTTGTAAGCAATTTATTCTCTATGCAGTTTTATTCAGAGATACTGAGATTAAAAACAGAAAAAAAAAAAGGAAGGAAAAGCAAAGATTTTTGGCTAACTTGTACATTCTGGGGCATCATTTGCCAAGTGTGGTCACTCAATCACTTTCCGGCCTCTGCCACATCTGGGTTCTGTAATAGAACACTCTACCTTGCAAGTCACAGGTTAGCTTCTCATTAAGAAGCTCACCCAGCTGAGCCAGGCTCAAACAGCTGTTTAGGCAAGGAATAGTTTGATGAACTGTTTTGTTTTCCAAATGGACATTAAAATAAATACATCACCACTGGCCTTCTGTTTGTGCAGAACAGCCAAAGACACAAATGGACACTGAGAAAACATGCAGGATTCAGTGCACCCAAAGGTGAGGTGACGGGCCACCACCCACTGTGTCCTCTCTATCCTCCTGTTCACCTCATGTTCCACACAGCCTGAGCTCGGTAGTCAGGACTGGCTCACAGACGGAGCCCTTGTCCGCAAGCAGCCAGGGCGCTCAAGCCCAGCTAATGCAGACCTTGTCTTTCCCTTCCAACTCCAAACAAGATACTTGGGCTTCCTCCCGGCGGGGTGTTTCCTACTGGAGATGTGCCTCTACTCATTACATTTTCCTGGATCCCTATAGGTCTGGAAAAAAGGCTCTTTCCAACTTTCAGAATGATGTGTGCATCAAGACAAGAACACAGTGTTTTCAGATGTACTTGAGTGGACAGGTTCCCTCCTGACAAGCCCAGGTCTGATTATTTGAGATAAATGGCCATGATCTCCATCCTTGTTACTGAGGTGTATGGCTGGTTTCCTTTTTCCTTATTGCCAGAATCCTCTCAGGGTATTAGAGTGTATGTGTTCCTGTCTAGCGGCCCTCTGCATTCTATACTGGGGAAATGGCTGTGGATGCCAATCCTTGGTCAGGGGTGACACAGGAACACAGTCTGTGGCTGTGACTTTTCATAGACTTTATATTGAAAATTAAAAAAAAAAGATGGTAGAGAAAAACTATATACAGTTATATATATTTTTGTTTTTCAAAAAAAAAAATAGGATTTGTTGAGGCCTGAGGAGATAGCTCTGTGGATAAGGTGCTTGCTGTGGAAGAATGAAGACCAGAGTCCAGGTCCCAGAACCCACAGGCGAGCAGTAGATATGGCTGCTGCCTGTAACCCAGCACTCAGAAGACAGAATCAGGGGATTACTGGAGAAAGCTAGCTAGTTAGATGATGGGAATTGGTGAGCGCTAGCCTCAGAGAGAGAGAGAGACTGAGGTATCAAATCAACTTTGAACTTGTGTGACACACCAATGTATATACCCCCTACTCATGCCAATACATGTTAACATACATACACATGGGAAAATAAGTTTTGTTGATTCACTTTATATTACACGTATGATATATTCCAGAGAGCATAGGGAACCCCACTTATGATCCCTCCACTCAGAACCACAGAACTCTTTTTGGGCAGATACCTTTTTGTTTCTTTGGCAGACATAGCAGGGTAGAGATTGAGTGTAGCTGAACCAGGGACTCCCCCCCCCCCCCTTTTTAAATGGAGTTACAGTAGCTCTCAGGCCAACAAACAAAAGGATGTTAAAAGATGGTCTTCCTCTAAAAATGTGTGTAAACCCTCCTCTAGCCTACCCTGACAAAAACTCATTGACATGACTTTAAATTCTCATAATGCCTCGCAGCCAAAGAGTGCAGCTTCCTGGCACGGCTCTCTTGCTTCACAAAGCAGCCATAGATGAAGAGCCAGGGGTGTGTTGGCAGGAAAAGCAGACACAGTGACCTTCTGCTGCATGGAATCATTATGTCTGGGTGCACTCTGAGAGTCTATTTTTGGCTTTTGCATAACTCCAGTCCAGAGAGTCAAGCGCTTTCTCCCTCTGCTTGCTGAACGGAAGGGGGCAGGGAAGGGTGCACAGTAGCTGGCGGGAGGCAGGGCTTTCCCCAGGTAGGTCACCCAATTCAGGCATGGTCATATTCGCTAGCAACAGAATGAGGTAGTGACCTATATCCACAACAAAATGCCCCTAAACTATTCCAGAAGCAGTTTCTCCTGGACTTATTTTTCATCTACGATTTAGCTTCTGAGTGATATACTTCATTTTGCGTCTCACAAGCAAAGGGATATTATCAGCCACTTGATTAGTGGGTTCTGAGCATTTGTGTTCAAACCTTGCTTCTCCTTAAAGCAAACCATGTTCCCTCTACTGTACCATGTCTATTGAGCCACATACTTCAGAAACTCTAAGCCAGTGGTTCTCAACCTTCCTAATGCTCTGATCCTTTTGTATAGTTCCTGATATTGTGCTGACTCCAATCATAAAATTATTTTCGTTGCTTCTCCATAGCGGTCATTTTGCTACTGTTATAAATCATAATGTAAATATCTACGTTTTCTGCTGATCTTAGGTGACCAGAGTGAAAGGGTCATTCAATCCCCAAACGGGTTACAACCCCCAGGTTGTGAACTACTACTCTCAGTCATCATTCAGCTTAGGAGTAAACTGAAGAGTGATACCAATCTAGCACTCTTAGAAGAACACACCAGCACGCCTACTCTAGACTACTGAATACCTCCGAGCTTCAAAGACTGACACACTGGCAGAGAATCCCACTAGTCCTAAAAAGACTATTCTTGAAATTCAAACTGGGGTAGGAGGGATCACACAGAGCATGAATGTGCTTGATCACAGTGGAGATGGTTGAGTTGGTTCCGGGCCCGGATGAATGGATCCAATCAGTTACTCATGCAGAGGAGGAGAGAAGAGAGCACACTGTGCCCCAATCTTTCAGAGGAGGAAGTTCAGGGGTTGAGATCAGGCATGGGTGGGCAGAAGCAGGCCTGCAGGCTACATGCACCAATTGGCATGGATATGTTGCACCTGGGGCAGTGACAAATGGCCCGGCACATTTCCCTGTCTTGCTTGGAGCCCCTTGGGAAAACATCAGGCGATTGCCTTGGATGCTCCAAGGAGCTGGGTGGCTTTGCAGCTACACTGGTCTTGCACTGATCTTTTTGCAGAATTTCAAGCACCATTCTACTGCTTTCTCAATGGGAAAAGAAAGCAGCTTCCAAGCCCATCTAAGCATTTTCTACACTGCCAGGAAGAAGTTATGTATGTGCAAACTTGAAATCTCAAGCTGCACTGGTAGGACAGTCCTTTGTTGGCAGGAGTTGAGAGACCTTGTACAATTTCATTCTCAGGTTGGAATAAAGGATGATTAGGCAAACTCAGCTGCACACAGTGGGAAGAGTAGGCGTAGGTGAACAGGAGGGAGACAGTGAACACGGATCAGGGGGCTAAATAAACGAGAGCCTGATTAGAGAATTGTTAAAGTAAAAGGCCTGTCTGTTAAAACTGTGACCCTCGCAAAGGACAGGGTACAGGTTTTACAAAAGCAGGGGCTCCAACCAGGCTGCAACTAATCATTGCTGGGTTTCTGAACAGTGTGCCACTGGTAAGTGATTTCCATGGGAACGTGGCTGGCATCATGAAGATGCAGACTCTGGAGGGGGGCAGGGAGGGAAGGAAGCATTCGGAAAGCACTTCAGGCTCACCTCACGGCCCAGCGCCTCAGCAATGGAAGAGCTCCACGAGGATTGCAAAGTAAAACAACCCCCCAAAATAATCCCACCTCTACTAGAGGCACACCATTTAGTGGGTGTCCAACGTGACATTGATGTCACCTACAACATGTTGGGCTGCATCCATGGCTTTATGGGAAACATGTGGTCTGGGCAGCAGGTTGCACATACAAGAGATGCACCACTCAACAAACAAATGATGAGAACATTACAGTCTTTCAGACTTCCCCGAGTGCTCCCGACGATCTGAACTTTGAGTATTTTTATTTCACGAATCACCTTACCTGGTGGTTTGTGAGGGGAATTAGTAAGTTTTCCATTGCTATAATACAATATTTGAGGGTGGGTTTCTTGTAAGGGAAAGAAACGTATTAAGCTCATAGTTTGGAAGCTTAAGCCGCAACAGCATGGCACTAATGAGAATAAGGGCCTTCCTGAATGTATGCCATTACAGCGGACAGGACCACTGTAGAGCTTTTCTAAGGAGAGAGAGCACAGGAGGAGATAGCAAACTTCAGATCTTTCAGGGCATCTTTAAGCACAGACCAGAAATCCTTGTACTCAGAGTGCAAGGGGACACGGCATGGCTCAGGGTAAAAGTGCTTGCTGAGCCATTCTGATGACCTGATCTCAGAGCCCACATAAAACCTCCATGCAGTGGCCTGCATCTACAGTCCCATTGCCCCTCTGGCAAGATAGGGGACAGGAAGGAGACTTGCCCAGAAGCTCCGAAGCCAGCTATCCTGGGTGTATGTGTCCACTACAAATAACGAGAGATCTCGAAGTCAGCAGAAGGAGAAACCAACTCCTCGGAAGTTATCCTCTGACCTCCGGGTCCATGCTATCTATACATACACACAAACACACAAACAGATATACAGAGACACAGTCATATACACATGTGCACACATATATACACATACACACATACATACACATGTGCACGAACATGCACACAACATAAATACACCCATATACATACACCTAACACACACACAAGCTCTCACACACATGCATACATACACATACATGCATATACATATATACATACACAAGCATACATATACACATACTCATGTACCCTATAATATAGTTCCTCATGTTGTGGTGAACCCCAACCATAAAATTATTTCCTTGCTACTTCATAATTGTGATTTTCTACTGCTATAAATCATAATGTAAATAGCTGATGTGCAGGATCTCTGATATGTGACCCCTGTGAAAGGGTTGTCTGAGCCCCTTTGGGTTGTGATCCACAGGCTGAGAACCACTATTCTAATCCACCTCTCCAGCTCTAGGTCCCATTTCTTAAATGTCCAACCACTCTACCATCATCATTGTGACGCTGAGGACCAAGTTCCTAACATATAACCTTTTGGGGTACAAACTATATTCTGATGACAGCACAAGATAAAAACATGATTTTAGAGTTGGGATCTGGATGCTTGAAAGCTGACTGAGTGGTTAAGAGCACTGGCTGTTCTTCCAGAGGACCCACATTCATTTCTAGACATCCACATGGCAGCTTACAACCACCTATAACTCATGTTCAGGGGATCTGCTACCCTCTTCTGGCCTCCTTGGGAACCAGGCACCCAGGTGGTGCATAAACATGCATGCAGGAAAAACATCAATACACACAAAATAAAAAAATTCAAGTAAAATAAGTTAATAAAGTGGGATATTCATGTATATATAATTCATGTTTTGAACAATGTTCATCTTAATTCCTACTCTGGCCTATATCTGATTTCTGTCTTTTAAAGTCACCATCCTCAATGGCGTTCAATCTATTTTGCATTGTATTTTTGTACTATAATTGAACTCTGACATTGTGTCACTCTATGTGTTAGACAGGTAACCTTGTCCATGTTCACTGACTTCATGTAGGGATGAAAATGTTTAATAATATCTGATCAACAATACTGTGACATTGGAGATGCCTGGGTCTACAGCAGCCATGTAACTTTTACCCCAACTAATCTAGCATTTGAGAACATACTTGAAAACAAAGCATCAGCCACGCCAGAGTTCTTTTCCAGGCCCAACTATACCAGAACTGAATTTTCAGTACAAAGTCAACTTTAGTCTCTTAGGTACAGGTTGAGAGGCAGAAATTTGTTAGATGAACATCTCTGAGTTTCTAATTTATCCACAAGGTTTAAAGGTGGAACCCAAGTCTAAGAGAGTAAGTGCTGGCTACTATTAAGTTGCATGTGTGAACTGCAAAAGTAAGGCTTCAGTCAACCTTAATGCTTAACTGTAAAGGTTTTAAGAACCAGTATAGTGACCAAAGATAGCAATGTTCCCTGAAAGTACCCAGTAGCTAGTAGTCAGTGAACATCAAGTCAAGCGAGATGAATGCACCTCAAAATCTGCTCTGTGATCCTGTAGTCCCAGTTAGCAGTAATATATTGAACACTTAAACATTTAGTAGGAGACTAGAACTCAAGTAAATGTTACCTCAATGAACTACAAACACAAGAAAGGCAGGAGCTACAGGTGCAAACTTGTTCTGCAAGGGTCTTAGGTCACTTTCATAACCAGAGCTAGCCAACAGAGCAAATTCAAGGAAAAAAATCACTTATTAATTCTTCTATCTAAATATAACTTTGAAAAAATATTTTTTTTACATTTTTTTTTAGATTTATTATTATATGTAAGTACACTGTAGCTATCTTCAGATACACCAGAAGAGGGCGTCAGCTCTCGTTATGGATGGCTGTGAGCCACCATGTGGTTGCTGGGATTTGAACTCAGGATCTTTGGAAGAGTAGTCAGTGCTCTTACCCGCTGAGCCATCTCTCCAGCCCCGAAAAAATATTTTTTGGTGGATGTGTTAACCAATTCTAGGAAGTTTCTGGTAGGATAGGGTGCAGCAATCTCAAATCTTACTTGACACTTTCCCAAGAAGTGTGAGGAACCAAACAATCTGGGGCCTCAGGCCTCTTCTAGGCTACAGAAATCAGCAACTTCTCATCACGGTCTATGTCTTTGATAGTTCAGGGGACTCTAATACCCTGAGTTCTGGGGGAAAGGCATCACAGAACCATGGTATGGTTAGATATCCTCTTGCTTGCAGAGTTCCGTGTCATTAACACTGGTCCAGAACTCAGAAGCCTAATTTCAGCTTCCCTGCATGATCTGCATCCTAAAGGAGCTGTAAAAGATCCCCTTGCTTTCTTCAAGGGCTACATGTTCAAGTAGCATGGCATCTTCCAGTGGGTGGGCACTGCAGGGCAGTTGGTGGCTGAAATGGGAAAAGTGGCAATACTGACTGGTCTGTCTGCGAACTTCCATTCTGAGGTGCCTTGGCAGACAGGATTCTCACAGTAGTCCCTGAGGATAGAAATGCTCTTCGATGGAACATTTCCATCTCTTCCATTTCCATGGCTTCTCAGGCCTGGTAAAAGCAGACAGTGCATTGCATGGCTGATGAGCAGAGTATCTTGAATGTTCTGAGCAAATAAGGGGAGGTAGAAAATCACACAGTGACCTTCCTTTCCAATGGAAATGGAGCAAATGACTAATTTCACAACTATTAACTTGTAAAAGCCACATATTTCTTCCGAGAACAGGACACAAAGGCTCTCCAAGGAGATTTCTGGGACACAATTACCAGCAACATTCAAGTTTTCAAAAACACGCCAAGGAGGCCATTCACTGTGCATGTGGAGCCACAGAGTAGCTGCTTCATTACTTAAATGGCCATGGCACGGCTGTGCTCACAGACTCGGGCTTCCAAATTACACATTTCTTCTGGATGCTTCACCGACCTCATTAACGTAGAACACAGTATGTCATCCCATGTTTTAATAAACATGTCCATCAGGTACTTGGTGAGTCTGCAGAGGGGAAGCACTGGCTTATGTAATAAGTAAACACACAAAACTTAACTAAACTGCCCCCACCCTTTTGTGTCGTTTCATTATTTCCGTTATGTGTTCATTGTCGCACACACAGAGCACAGTAAACAAGGGACTTGCCTGTTTCTAAGCATGATGAGGGTTTTGAATGTGGGATGGTGGCAGTTTCTTGAGGAATGTGTAACTATCAGTGATGAGTTACAGGGAGGAAAAAGCTACAGCCCAGCATAAGGGAAGCCCGCCACACTGCAAGTTCTGATAACACGTTCCTAGTGCACTGTGTTAAAGTTCTACTCAGAGATGATAAAGTTATTTATCATTGCTCGTTCATGTAATTAATTCTGATTTGTAGCCACAAGAAGTATTAGAAGCATCAGACAAGCCTTATTTTTCTCATTAAAAATGACTATATTTTCTCTTCACTCAGGTAAAAACCTTCTCATTCTGCTGAAGGCAAATAAAGTACCAATTATCATATTTATACATATTTTCCCCCTGAAGAAGTACTCATGAAATTAATTCAGATTTTGGAGGCTATCCATTTTTTCCATTTAATTTTAATTAGAGAGATGAAAATGGCAATTAAAAAAATCCCATAACAACTCTGTGTGCTCAAAGATACATCGGCAGCTGAACTACACTTGTAAATAACAACGGGCTTGTGCACACAGAGCCCCCACTGGGCTGAGGAGGAGGTGGGACTCCGTAGAGTTCTGAGGGCAGGTCAAGAAGTTTAAAAACGCCATGTTAGAAAATAGTAAGGGGGTGGGGGGTGGGGACAGGCAAAACAGAGAGAGATGTTTCTATGATGACTCTTGGAAAGGAAACACGTAAGTATAGTATAGTCTTCCAATGACGCTCAGAGTGCCCCGTGCCAACCAAACACACTCCCTCTCCAGCATGTGTGAGGATATGGAGCAGAGGAAAGTATGTGGGCAAGAAAAGAAACTCCCTAGTTACAAGGAGGCTGAACACATTTTAAACTAGACCTTCCTAATTTGTTGTTAGATTCATATCTAGGTTCTATCAGCATGCAAGTGAACGTCTGGCACTGAGGAACTTGATTTGAGATCGGTCCCCTTACTTGCCTTTCTATCCTCAAGCAACCCAGCATTCGCTGCGCAGATGTGCCAGTTCTGCACTTGAGCCTCCTGTGTTCCTAGATAGGGCCGACTATTGGCTTACTTTAAGCCAGGGTTGTTTGTGGGTTTTCCTCAAAACACCAAGTCTTTCATATATGCAGTCAATAGACATGAATCAGACTAGGTCTCCAACTGTTTCTGTATTTATGTGTATGTGTGTACATGTGTACCACTAGTATCTGCTTTGACAGCTTTTATAAAGATAAGTAAAAATCACAGAAATGCCTCAGGTAATTGCTTTTCTTGGCCAAAGACACTGCTCCCTGCATCTCTTTTTATTCCAAAATTCACCCGTATTCTTTTGCGGGTCTTGTTATGTTTCTTAGCCTGGTCTCAAACTCATGATCCTCCTGCCTTGCTCTACCCAGTACTGGGATTGTGGGCATGTGCCATCTCATCAGCTGGACTCTTCATGGACTCTTTTTATGGGTTCCTTAGAATGGCTCCAGTGGGTTTTTGTTGTTGTTGTTGTTTTTTAAATACGATTAAAAAAGAAAGAAAGAGAGGAAGGAAGGAAGGGAGGGAGGGAGGGAGAAAGAAGAAAAGCATATAATAAAGTAGCATACAGCTAAAGAAGGCAGCAGCCTGAGATCCCTTTACCGCTTAGCCACTTCAGTTTATACCCTGCATTCTTGTGAACCATGAAATTGGCCAATAGAGTCTCTTCCTTGATTCTGGAACTTATTTCATGCCTACCTTGATGCAAAGCATTTACAAATCTTTCCACAGAACCTCAGCACTCTTCATTTTCAATGAGCTTGTCCGCTTCTTCACCCTGTCCCTGCACCTTTGGGGGTCCTGCCTAGCTCTCCCTGCATGTCATGCCTTGATGTTGGAACTTGCAACGGTTCCCTGTACCACAGTGCAGGAGCCTCTCTTACTCCCATCCTCTGAGGTGCTGGCTCAACCTGGCCCTTTTCCTGGTGCCGGTGAGCCTGCATTCTCCCTGGTCCTCCTGGGAAGTCACCCACTGAAGCTGGAAGAAGTGCTCCAGCACATTGTCACCTTACGAAGAGGGTTGACACCCACAAGAAGATTCCCCTAAAGTCCTTCAGTTCCACAGAGGAAAGGTCCTGAGTCAAACATCAGGTCTGGCCCTATCAGAATTAATGACTAAGGTCTCTTAACTCAATTCAGCCTGTTTGACAGAAAGGGAAGTAACTTTATATTGATACTGAATTGCATAATGACCCCAAACAAAACAACTTAATAATGCACAGAGGTCCATATTTTAAAATCTGCTTCCTGTTTTCCTTCAAAACAGACAGAAAAAGCACATTATTGATGGCAACAGCATGAGCATATTTTTCTACATTCATAACACTATTCATTTCCCTTTTTCTAAGTGTTTAATAAATACTGCAGGTCTTTACTGCCTTCTAGAGAGAAAATAACAGCCGTGCCCCCACAGAGCTCATTCATTTGCTTTATGGGATAAAAAAAAAAATCTCTGGTGTGTCACAAATTAACACAATATTGCTGAAGACAATGTTTTATTCTTGAATCTCCAGTTTCACTAATAAATGTGAAAAACACATGTAGTTAGATCAGTCCCCAGAGACCAACCACTGCAAATTCAAGTTATTCCAGCTAAAGTCAGCACTAACACTGGAGACAGGTTCCCAAACTCTGCTCCAATTGCCTGGGGTAAAAAACAAGGAAGTGCTTTCTAGTGACTATTTCAAAAATGAAGTTTAGTTAAATTTATTTTTAACAAAGGTAATTAGAAGCAATAAGGACATAACATCTCCTACTCCTTAGATAATAACCTTTATCAAAGTCATAGGTCCTAATTTGGCTACTGGCAATGTGATCCCTATTGTGTCCCTCAGAAATATTTCAAGTTTTCTTCATGGTTTTTTTTTTTTTTTGTTTGTTTGTTTCATGAAAAACACCAAACAAATGGAATATTACATTGAACCCACACATACCACATCGTTTCAGTGTAAATAATCAGGACTTCAGCAATGCCATTTAATCTTTCCTCCCTCCTTCTCCCCCTTCTCTCTCCCTCCCCACTTCCTCTCCTCCCTTCCTATTAAGACTTCATAACATATCCCAGAAGTCATTTCATCTCACTTCCATGTCTCTCAGTATGTTTCTAAAAATATGAGTATTTCTTATATTTCAGTCCAAAGTAATTATACCTTACAAACTTTATAATAAATTTGTTATTATGAGCTGGGCAGTGGTGGCGCATGCCTTTAATCCCAGTAGTACTTGGGAGGCAGAGGCAGGCAGATGTCTGAGTTTGACACCAGCCTGGTCTACAGAGTGAGTTCCAAGACAGTCAGGGCTACACAGAGAAACTGTTAAAATACAAAACCAACCAACCCAACAAGACCTAATAAATGAATGAATACATTTGCTATTATGTAACATATCCTAAGCATTATTGCATAATATTTATTATGTAATAATATCCATATCATACTAATATTTCTCTCTCTGCGTTGGGGAGAAAAATCTCTTTATGACAGGCTTTTGAGAATTATTCAAACAAGTTGTACAAATCACATTTGTATTTATATAGTGAGTCCTTCCTTATGCATAGCC